>NC_059348.1:2641428-2941428 GCF_019703515.2 Myxocyprinus asiaticus | reverse complement strand
GTATGTCCCTAATCTTGTTTTTATTGTGTTATTCCTGCACCAGTTCACTTTTTAATAGGAAACTTTTTTTCATCATAGGTTTGTCAAAACAGATGCTTACGTACGTGCTATGACAGAGAAACGTGTGGTCATTACTGAGTTTGGAACCTGTGCCTACCCAGATCCCTGCAAGAACATCTTCTCCAGGTCAGATTATCACTTGCATTTAATTTGGAGAAACTGCTAGTTTTCAGAATTGTAATTTTTAGCATGCATGACACATAAAGCATTTGTCCTGTTTTGTCAGGACAGGTTCTTCTCGTACTTCAAGGGTGTTGAGGTGACAGACAACTGTCTGGTAAATGTTTACCCCATTGGAGAGGATTTTTATGCCGTCACAGAAACTAATTACATCACCAAAGTAAATGTGGACACTTTAGAAACCTTGAAAAAGGTAACAAAATTGATTGTGCAATGTTGATGACATGAATATTTTGGAGTCGTAAATAGCTGATAATATTACATTGTTGCTTCAAAAGGTTGACATGTGTGACTATGTCAACATAAATGGAATAACGGCCCACCCCCACATTGAGAGAGATGGTACAGTGTACAACATTGGAAACTGCATGGGGAAGGGAGCTTCGCTGGCCTACAATATCGTCAGAATCCCACCTACTCAGAAGGGTAAGCACTCTTACAGTTGTTGAGCAACACTTAAAGATCTTTTAAGCTAAAGCCAGATTTTCTGAGTTCACTATGGCCAACAAAATCTTTCAGACAAATCTGACCCTATTGAAAAATCCAAGGTGGTTGTGCAGTTCCCAAGTGCAGAAAGGTTCAAGCCATCCTATGTGCACAGGTAAGCATACTGTGCCCCCCTACGAGGCCCCTTACATGGTGCAACATGGTGATGGGGGAGAAAAAAAATCAACAAATACTTCTGGGTTACCCTTAGAAACTTTGAAAACGATCATAGAAAAAATTTTGCATTTAAAAAATTTTGCATTCTTTTGCATAATTAGTGTTAGACTTCTGCTTGCTCTCGTATGCCTTGAATGCCTGTGTGCTCGATTAACAAGAAAACTAAGCTGAAGCAATGAAAAGAGAGTAGCAGTAAGGCAAGTGAAATAGGTATGCACATACCTAATCCCCAATTTATGAAAGTGTAAAACTGACCTAAGACCACAGTTAAAATTACTTTAATTGTGAGAGGCATATTAATTATAATGTAGTACTTTGGTGTACATTGCAACAGAATAATAATAATAACAAGGAGACAAACTAACAAATAAAATAGGTGTTATTGCACCTTCAGTGCTTGCCCCTTATAAATATACTAAGGTAAAATGGTGTAAAAATTGGTTATCAGTAATAATACTGTTTGTAGAAAATATGAATATAGCATTTTCACCAATAAAACTTCAGAGAAGAAAACACAATTTTCTTTTATCATAAAATTAAATGTTAAACATTTCTACATTACTTTTTACTTTAATACAGTATAGGCAATGTTTTGGACCAGTGCTTGAATAATTGCTCAACACATTTGTGCTGCAAGTGATTAATTGGCAGTAGATAATAGGGATGGGCACGAGTACTCAAGTGCTCGGGTACTCAGACGTGGCAGCAATGATCTATCATGAAAATGATAATCGATGGTGGTCACACATGATGTGACTTTTCACTTAATTCGAAATTCAGTGACAATTACCTGACAACTAAACACATGTCAAAGAGGGAGCTTATTTTTAATTTTGAAATTGATTACGTTGTGATTTTGAGGGGTACATTGATTGTCAGAGACCTCTCATAGCAACCAAACTGATACGATGTTGCAATACTATCGTTACGATAATCAAAAGAGAGTGTAATTAACCGTGTTTTGAACACCTGTCTCTGCAAAATGTTTGCTAAACACGTTTTATTATCATTTAATGTAAGAACTTTGACTCATTAATGGATATTATTTAATAAAAGTGAATGTTTGTCACTGACTGCAAACCTCCCTGTCCTGGATGCCGACAAGTTTGCGTGACGTAACACACACTTACATCTCAACGAAATGGGAGTTGAAGATTTCTGCATGAGTTTCCAAGTTAGATGTCCGACACAATGTGTCATTTCGTTGCACTTTCTCCAGTTGAAAGGTGGAAATTCTGACTCTACGAGTTGAATGGAACACTTCATGAATCATTACGGCAACAACAGCACGGAGCATCGCGACTTTCCCCATAGGAGCGAACACTTGTGGGGGGACACACACACCAGGCGTGTGGCAGTGGACTCAACGTGCTGCGAGTGTTTCAAACAGCTAGATAGAGCACAGCTAAATGGAACAGAATGTAACATCTTCAAAACTGAACTTCAATTTAACACGCATATTAAAAACGCGATGGCCAACCACGATTTGAAAATAGATAGTTCAGACAGTGACTAAAAAAACTGGTGTGCGCTTACTAAGATTTCTATGGTAACCTGAAGGAAGAACAAACAGATGTGCATCGTGCACATTCTTTCATTGAGTTGGGCAGCAAATCTTCACAAAATGACAAAATATGATGCATTATATTTTGATTATGCAATCTCTTGTACATTTTGTAACAGATTATTTTATAACAGCCAATAATAATGCATATACGATCACTGGAACAACAAGATGCAATGCAGCAGTCAAAGACGTTTGTCAGACATGTTATTATATATACAGTTATGTACATGTCATTGCCCCTCGAGTCCTTGACGAGTACTCAAGTAATTAGTCTGAGTACTCGAGTAGACAAAATGACCAAAATGCCCATCCCTAGTAGATAAGCTTAATCAATTAAATTATTAATGACAATTATTTGATTGTCGATTAATAACCTGCCTCTCTTTCCTGTTCTAGTTTTGGGATGACAGAGAACTACTTTGTCTTTGTTGAGACACCAATTAAAATCAACCTCTTGAAATTCTTGAGTGCCTGGAGTATTCGAGGATCCAATTATATGGACTGCTTTGAGTCTGATGAGGAGAAGGGTGTACGTTCTTGTTTTCTTATTTTTTGTTTTCCACTAAAAGTTTCTCCAGCTCTGAATAATGCATAGGTTACATAACATTGTTACATTGTTACATGACAAATATCAGTGGGCCTCATTCTCATTCATTATTAAACTGCATGGATTTTGCATACTTATAAGCACAGGTAAAGTTCTTATGAAACATTTCCGACAGATTCACAACAGGTAGAGTACGCAGATTAATTTGTTCTTACCCTCGTTCTAATGTTAATGAATCTGTATGATTGTAAAAGAATGAGCTAATGCAAAAGCAATCTGACAAAACTTTTCTGGGCTGTATAGGAGCGTTCCACCAACTGCCTCCAAACACATCCAATGGCATAGTATGGCATTTGTGTGCTCTATCACTGAGCGTGCACGAGTAGGACCAGAACCCAACTTGAGCCATGACGCACATAATTTGTGTTACTTTGAAATAAGACTATGTATAATAAGACTTTTATGTTGTGTGTGTGTGTCTGTCTGTCTGTCTGTCTGTCTGTCTATCTATCTATCTATCTCTATCTATCTATCTATCTATCTATCTATCTATTATATATATATATATATATATATATATATATATATATATATATATATATATATATATATATACACACTACCTGTCAAAAGTTTTGAAACACTTGACCGAAATGTTTCTCATGATCTTAAAAATCTTTTGATCTGAAGGCGGATGCTTAAATGTTTGAAATTAGTTTTGTAGACAAAAATATAATTGTACCACCATACTAATTTATTTCATTATAAATCTAAAATGTAATTAAAAAAAAAAAGTTTTTGAAATTGATGATTTGGACCAAATAATAAAGAAAAGCAGCCAATAAGTGCCCAGCATATAGATGGGAACTCCTTCAATACTGTTTAAAAAGCATCCCAGGGTGATACCTTAAGAAGTTGGTTGAAAAAATGTCAAGAGTACATTTCTGAAAATTCTAGGCAAAGGGTGACTACTTTGAAGATGCTAAAATATAACACAGTTTTGATTTATTTTGGATTTTGTTTAGTCACAACATAATTCCCATAGTTCCATTTACGTTGTTCCATAGTTTTAATGACTTTACTATTATTTTAAAATGTGAAAAAAAAAAATTATAATAAAGAATGAGTAAGTGTTTCAGAACTTTTGACCAGTAGTGTGTGTGTGTGTGTGTGTGTGTGTGTGTATATATATATATATATATACTGTATATAATTTCATTCATTTTGTGTATATTTCATGTTTGTAAGGACACCGGAAGTAGGCTGTGTGATTTTTGAATACGTGTGGTTTCAGTTGGTCCTAAATTGTTTCATAAATATATAATTTTTACTCCAAACTTATTGATGAATTATGACTTATGTGTAGATATGTTTGTATGCAGATTTCACACACATATACGTGCACATGCACAGTTAATGAATGAGACCCAGTGCCTTGACATTGGTGTTTCAGGCACTGACTCTGATGTTTCATGAGTCCCCAGCAAGGGAGGGCCCTCATGAGTCCTTCAGTTGTGTGTTGTCCTGGGCCCTTTGATGAGGGAGGCCCACTAGGGTGCTCTATGGCATAGCCTACTGATTGGGCTCAAGGGGAGAGGGTGTCCACCCATAAAGATTGTCTTTTTTGAATTTTTATATCTGTTCTGTCTTTTTATACAGACATGGATACACATTGCAAGGAAGCATCCAGGAGAGTACATTGACTATAAATTTAGAACCTCTGCAATGGGTCTTTTCCATCACATTAACTGCTATGAGGATTCAGGCTTCATTGTTTTTGACCTGTGTGCCTGGAAAGGGTAATTAAAGCAGAATTATTTACTCTGAAAGACATTATTAAAAGCTTAAGTTTTTCTTTCTTTATTTAACAGAACCAGTGTAGGTTAGATTTCACATTTACACATTATTATTCATCCATAACAACAACTGCATTCATGTAATGTATGTTTCCTCAGCTTTGAATTTGTCTACAACTATCTGTGGCTGGCAAACCTCCGTGCCAACTGGGAAGAGGTAAAAAGGAATGCCATGATCGCCCCTCAACCAGAAGTGAGGCGATATGTCATTCCACTGGATCCCTACAAGGTATGACATACAGCAAGCTACCAACTTTTACCACAATAATGTTTTGTTTTTTGGCCTATCAAAATGAAAGTGTTAAACATGCGTGATTGATTCAATGCATGTTAAAATTAACGTCTTTAACAAGCTGTGATTGATTGATTCAATGCATGTTAAAATTAACATGTTTAACACACTGTGATTGATTAAATAAGTTTATCTGTGTTAACATGTTTAAACCAGTGTTAATTCTGTTAATAAAACTAAAAAAAAACTCAATGAAAACAAATATGAAAAAAAAAACAACAACAAAAAAACCTGAAACTAAACTAAAATACATTTTCATTACTCCAGAACAAACTAAAAAATAAAATAACCCAAAAGTTTTATTTTCGTTTTAGATTTTGAAACACATGTATCCTTGTGCAACCCTACTTCCTCCAGCGCGGACATTGTTTTTTAACGCTATGCATAATTTAATTACATTTAAACTGACTGATTTCAGTTCAGAACACTCTGGCTGTTGGTAAAGTGTTAAACTTTTGACACACCTAGTCCTGTGCCAAAACCATATGGCGGCGATCATAGTGGAGTTTGTCTTTGGGAGAAACGACAACAAAACTACATCTGGTGAGGGCTAGGTGATATTGTAAAAAAATAAAATCTCGATTTTTATCAAACTTATGGACGATTCACAATTAGATTTTTTCAACTTTTAAACGTACTCCAACATGATTCAATCTGCATGTTCTTTATTGGAATGCAAGGCAACCTGGTTAGAGAAATCCAAGTTGTTTTCATTATTGGAAACAAAGGTGTGGAAGGAAAATGTACAATAAAGTGCACCAAAGGGGAAAGTTGTCAACATAGTGTAAATGTAAAATAAATTAAAGTCTAATAAACCCAGATGTTCAGAAATAATAGAATAAAATAAGAAAATTGTAAAATACTTCCTAGCCAGTGTAGGTATTCATTTTATCTAAACCAAGCCTATCTAGAAAGTTATCTAGAAAACAGTATCTATAAATGATCAAGCTTATCTTGAAAGTACTCATTGTATATCAAACAATTTGTGTGTACAGTATATTCATAAACCCCTGCAGATAGAGATGTGCCCTCTAGCGGTTCAAGCTGAGCAGCGCAGCAATATGATATAATTTATCATTACAATTCAACTCGCAATTTAAAGTTTTTCAGAATGATTGCTTGCCAAGCAATCCAACATTTCCAAAGTTTTTTATTTGTGCTTTTCCCAATATACTTTGTTCCAAAGCAGCTTTACAGAAAATCAACTGTAATGTCTGTAACATCTTAAAAACATGAGTAATCAACACTCATGGAAACATAATAAACAATTTGATAAAAAAAAAAAAAAAAAAAAAAAGAAATCTGACTTTCTATAGCATGGTATTATTTAAAAATTAATAACTTAGTCCCACTGTCTCCAAATGAGGACATACATTTTTAGGAAAGCAATTTGCTCTATTTATTTATTTATTGTGGGGATTAGTTACAAATAAAAAATGGGAATGAAAAGTGCACACAGCAGTCGTGGTTTAGCCAAAAATGCAACCTTTAAAAACCCACCCTCATTAAACATGAAAATGCTACTAGATAACCATAACACTATGAGATGGCCATGAGAAATTTAACACTGTTAAATATATTTAATTTATACTATATCAGAAAGCACAAATTGTTTGGGACCGATTCAGATTTGGTGAACTGGTTCAGTAGGTTCACCAAAAAGAGCTGGTTAAAAATATATATATATATATATATATTTATTCATAAACCTGAGATCACTAGTGTTCTGTGTGATTTCTAAAAACTGATCGGAAGCTGATTGGAAATGATTAGAAACCAAAGCAAAATCAGTATGTCTTTCTCACACACACATGCAAGCACACACACGTGGAGCACCTGTTTAAATAAGGGAGAAAGATGTTCTTTACTGGTACTTATTTCATTTACTGTATAAGACAAGTCTAGACAGGACATTTAACAAAAGTCATTTTCACCCATTGTATGGTGGAATTTAATCATCATTGAAGCTCAACAAATTAAATATAAACCACAAATATAACACATAGAAATGCTAACAAAGCAGAGTAATCCAGTGGCTTCTATTCACATGTAAGAATATGTCTATAAAGTGTGAATATAGTTGCAGTTCAAGTTCATTATTATTGAGTTATTGCGCATTTGCAATTAATTCTGTATTTGCATTTCCCATGCAGTTTGAGAAATATTGAATCTGGGGGGGTGGGGGTGGTGGGGTTTGTGAGAGAGTGTCATCTTCACAACTAAGGAACATAATAATTACTCAAAGGCCTATTATTTAGTTTTCTTGGAACTGAATTTGTTAATGGAAAAAATGAAATTATGCAATTATTCACAATTAAACATTTTAAGCGATTGAAAGCCTTTCTAAACAGTTGTCTTGAATTGTTTCTAATGCTCTTATTGGTTTAATCGTGATATCTTCACATTTGTTCATCACAGGAGGAGCAGGGTAAGAATCTGATCTCTCTGCCGTACACCACAGCAACAGCCACAATGCGTGCTGATGGGACTATTTGGCTTGAGCCCGAGGTGCTTTTCTCTGGTCCACGGCAAGGTACTTTTTGTCATAATGGCAAAAAGTGACATTTTTAGAAACTTTTCCTTTTAGATGCACTTCCATTTCAAAATAAAAGGTGAAGTGTTTAGGTTTTTTTCTGAATTGTTTCTCCTATCCCAGCTTGATGTGGAGGGACATCTATAAGTTAGCCATTTGATTTCAAAACATTACTCTGTTTGTTTGAGCATCCATACCAGCCCAACACAGCATCACTGACTTAACCAATGGTGTAAGTTTGGGGCATGACTATATGTTTTGGTTGACCAATGGAAGATGGGACAAGTGTATAGAACAGTCATTATTTTTGCAATTCCAAATGATGACACTAGAAATCACACACTTCACCTTTTTTATTTTTTTCATGACATCAGTATTAATACTAGACAAATACTTGAGGTGGAGCTTAATGATACATGGTTTTCTTTAAATCTCAAAGCTTTCGAGTTTCCTCAGATCAACTACAAAATGAACAATGGAAAAAATTACACATACGCCTATGGGCTGGGCCTCAACCACTTCGTCCCTGACAGGGTATAAGTAATCACAGATCATTGTTTCAGTATTTTGTATCAGGTGTTGTAGAATTCACTCTCTTTAGACTGTCTGTGGTGATTCCTAGGTTTGCAAGCTGAATGTGAAAACCAAGGAGACCTGGGTATGGCAGGAGCCAGACTCGTACCCCTCAGAACCGCTGTTTGTCCAGACACCTGATGCGGTAGATGAAGACGATGGTGTGTGAGGCTAGTCATATTTCCAAATATTATGTTGTATGTCTAGCATGTGTTTTGTAATGCTTCAATGCTTGACAGGTGTCTTATTGACAATTGTGGTGGCCCCTGGAGCCCAGAGACCAACATATTGCCTGATCTTGAATGCCAAGGACCTGTCTGAGGTTGCAAGAGCAGAAGTTGAAACCATCTCGCCAGTCACCTTTCATGGAATGTACAAGCCATAGTGTTTTGTGGCTGGTCGCACAGTGCACACAGAGTTGCTTCAGTTTTATTGCGTGCGCCATCATGACATTGTGAACAATAAATACATACATTTCAATACTGATTTACTTATTTGACTCCCCTGTACACAAATTATCTCCTGATTACCGATGTGTTTTTATCTTTTTGATCACCAACCCAACACTTGTTAATATAGTAAACTTGTACAATATAGTAAACAAATATAGTAAAAACCACACTTTGACATCTACAGACTATGAATAATGCAAAAATGTATAAATGAAAGAAGGGCCCCATTCCATGTAACATCTACTTACCTAAAAAAGTATGTATAGAGGAAATCCATCCTCCATTGCTTCATTGAGTTGAATTCATATGACACTTTCGTTCAGTCATTGACGTTTTTAGATCCTCCAATTATTTTTACTTCATCTATATTTTGGCAAATTATTACATTTTCTCTTCACCTGTCACGTGAACCACAAGCAAGCTTGATGACGAATTAAAGTTATACTGAAAGTTGATTGGCTTGAATGGTTACCTCTGATTATGATTGGTTATGAATGCGAAGGAGGCAAATTTAATTGTGCCTCCGTTTTGTCCTTTTCAAACGCATTTTGGACCAAAGCAGATGACATCAGATGCTTCATTTGAATATATATTGTTGGTAGGTAACTAATGAGAGAGGCTTTATGCCATCAGCCTTCTCTGGAATTCAAAGCAATTCATTCAGTTTTACATTTTTATTTTCTTTATTTTTTATTAAAACTCATCAGGGCAATTTTCCATTAAAGTCATCTGAGTTATGATTGTTAGTTGGTAAATTGATTTTATCACTTTTGTTGTTATGATCATTTTGAATAGATTTTTGAGGAACCGCACCCTTCCTTGCCTCCTCTGATGGCCACCACTACTGCTGGCTGGCAATAGAGATTCCAGCATTTTTTGGTGATTAATTATTGAGTCAAGTTTTGTAATTCTGAGACTCTATATATTTAAAACTTATTTTTAAGCAATTTAAGACAACGGGACAAACTTTATTATTAACATGACAAAATGAAAAAAAAAAATACTTAACTAATTCCCTTCAGCCCACAACGACGTATAACAGATTTACCCCATGCAACCATTACAAAGGTCCATGTAGAAAAACTATGGATACTGGGCAAGAATTTAATTTTTATAAGGGCAAGTACAATCAAGGGCTATTTAACCTGTTAATAAAGTCTGGACCTCCATAAATTATGGACCAGGGGATCAGTTTTCCTTCTGTGTACTTTATATTCAATTCTAATGCTCAGTGGTCTTGTTTGCATTTTATTTACGTAAAAATACATTTGTATTTATTTATTTATTTTACAATTGGTTACATGCTTTTCTCAGTACCTAGTAGGCTATACATTTAAAACTCATACCTATGCAAAACTCTTCATACCCTCCTGAGAAACAGCCATTAATTTTTGTCCTCTGTAGAGGACGTATTGGTTTTCATATTTCTCTGAGACCATACATGCCACAGTTGTAAATCGTACAGAATTTTAAAGTGGACACTCTGGCCTTTTCAGAGATACCCTATGTTTTGGGGTTTGACCACAACAACCTTTGTACCTGTCATTATTTTAGGAAACAATGAATATTTAGTGTATTATTTTGTACTTATAAGTAATATTTTATTTTATTTTTTAAATATGTAAATACACATCTCAAGTAAATTAGTGGGTTTCCTAAGCAGGATATGATTTTTTTTTACAAGTGTAGGAATTTAGCTCATTATTGGTTAAAAGGGGGAATAATGATCTAATCTATAGGGAATCTATCAGAATTAATATTTAACTCTCAATCAACATATTGGTCCACCATAACAGGATCGGACACTTCTCTTTGAATACAAACAAGACTTTATTAAACTATTCTAAACCTAATACATGAACTAATCTAGGGCACACACACACACACACAAAGTGAACGGTAAAGAAAACAAAATTTGGAATACTGGAAATGCAGAATATTGAGTTATGGCAATGTATGAAATTTAGCAAATCATGACAGAACAAACCATCAATCTAAATGTTTCACCTTTGTATTAGCCCGCAATAGTGTTATTGATTTGATCTAATACACCAGTTTAGTGAAACATGGAATACTGTACTTGGTCGGTTGATGAGTTGTTTCTTTCATTGTGTCTGGGAGCTGAGCCAAAGATGTTCATGATAAGTGATTAAAAGAGTAATAAGAATAAATCATATAGTTAAAGCCAGGATAACATTACATGAGGTAGTCTGATAATATCTAAGGTAGATATGCATATGAGAAGGACAAGAACAATGTTAGTTCCATGTGTTAGTAAACCTAGATTAAAATTTATAATGGTTACTCCATTAACTTAGAACATGGTGATGCTTGATTGTCTGTTATTGTAGATTATATAGTTAGGCTAGGCCTGGGTATAAAATTATCTTGTAAGCTTTGTCCCACACACATAGAGAGTTCTAACATTTGGTGCCTGTGTGGAAAAGTTCAGAAGGTCATAAACTGAGAACTGAGTCTGCCCTGTGTCACTGTCCCATGGGTTAAAAGGGGCCACCCTGGATAATGGGCCCTTTGTTCTAAAACGTGGTTTTTATGTTTTAACAGGATGGTAAGCCCTCGTGACCAGCCATTTGGCACTCGTTAATTATCTCAAATCAACAACCTAAAAGGAGTTTTAGTCTCTCAACAAGGGATTCCCCAAGGGGAGTGCGATCGTCCTCACAGTTCTTTGTTCAGCTGGGAGACTTTCGGGCACCATAAGTACGGATTCATAGATTTATGGCCTGGAAAGGCCCTGAGGTCAATCTTCCAGAAGGTTCGCTTATTGCTTTGTGTGTCCTTTGGAATGTTTGATGCCTGGTGCACTCAAATCCTACATCCCTCCCTTCAGGCGGTGATTGATGGATTGAAGAAATCATTGAGCGCTGTAGAAACAGGCAGGAGAGAAAGGCACACATAGCAAACAAGACAATATCTCCATGACTGACCAAGCTACTGGTGTAGGGAGTTAATCAGTGGTGGTGGCACTTGGGTTGTGACATTAAAGGGGTTTGACCTAGTTTATTCCATGATTGTGGCTGCATTCCATCTCTTTATTATTAATTTTAGTAGCCCCTTAATTATCTTCAGTGGGTCGAAGCATCAGTACAGGGGTGATTTCAATGAGGTTGGGCGAGTTGTCGGCCTCTGCATCGTTCCTCTCCTGACCCCGTCTGAACACCCGTGGGAAAGCTGCCATGCGTTTCATTAATGATTCTTGCACCCCATTAACCCTCTTGTAGAGGAGGAAAGCAAGAGTGAGTGTGTGCGCCCATGCAGTTGAGACACAAAGCGCAGTATCAGCTGCGGACCAGGAGCAGACGACAGTGGAGCCGGATATAGTGGGGAAATGAGATATTGCCTGCAATGTCATTTCGACTGGGGTTTGGTTGATTAACTGAGTTCCTTCCTCCTAGATCCTTTGTTCTAACTCAGGATCGAGGGTGAAGGAATGCGGTTTAAAGAATGGGGAAATTTCAAGCTTTGTTTGGTACTTGTCGCTCGAGAGGTGATACAAAGCCTAATCATCAATGTGGAGGATTGCGTCCTTAGGGACGTTGATCCACATGGTTTGGTTGGGAAGTGCGATGCGGGTAGCTGTATCATGTTGTTCGTAGGTTAGAATTGCCACTCGTGCTGGAGTGTTTACTAGCCATTGGTTTCCGATGATCTCGGCTTGAGTGGTGACAATTTGGGAATGAGGTTTCGCCTCGGCAGGACAGTGGGCCTCATGGGCTGTAGGCCACAGATCCTATCTGTATTGTCACAGATGAAAGGCTTGCTAGGGCAAAGGTAGTGTATATCTTTGGTTAGGGTACACATTTGCAAATTTGGTGCAAGGTACAGCTGTTCGTTGCTGTCATGATTGGCCACTAAGGCTACCCATAGTCAAATTGTCAATAGACGAACTTCACGCAGCATATCGGACATTAATGCATTGACCATTTGAGTCTGTGCGTGGTCGTTTTGTATTATGGAAAATAATTGATTTATGGATTTAAAAGAGTGACATGGACTTAATAAGCATGGAGATTTTTGAAACCCCAACTGGGTTCAGGGTAGCTCACAAATAGTAGGATGTAAGGAGTTAATCCTGATATCATGCCTTCAGAATTTCTTAGTCATTAACTAACTTATCTGGGTCTTGCATCTTGGCAGGCAGCTGAATATTTTCCTATCAATCATCTAAGGGTGTTAGTGGTGTAGTGTGTAGTGTGATTTATCTATAGTGTAATGCATGTGATATATATACACTACCGGTCAAAAGTTTTGAAACACTTATTCTTTATTATAATTTTTTTCACATTTTAGAATAATAGTAAAGTCATCAAAACTATGGAATAACATAAATGGAACTATGGGAATTATGTTGTGACTAAACAAAATCCAAAATAAATCAAAATTGTGTTATATTTTAGCATCTTCAAAGTAGTCACCCTTTGCCTAGAATTTGCAGACATGTACTCTTGACATTTCTCAACTTCTTGAGGTATCACCCTGGGATGCTTTTTAAACAGTACTGAAGGAGTTCCCATCTATGTTGGGCACTTATTGGCTGCTTTTCTTTATTAGTTGGTCCAAGTCATCAATTTCAAAAACTTTTTTTTTTATTACATTTTAGTTTTATAATGAAATAAATTAATATGGTGGCACAATTATATTTTTGTCTACAAAACTTAATTTCAAACATTTAAGCATCCGCCTTCAGATCAAAAGATTTTTAAGATCATGAGAAACATTTCAGTCAAGTGTTTCAAAACTTTTGAACGGTAGTGTATATATATATATATTGGTACAGTGTATGTATGATTTGTCTGTGATGCAGTGTAAGTGTGATTCGGTGGACCCATTTGAAGATTGGTTCTTTCTGTCCTGACGAATCTTGATTCTGTAAGCGACTGGGGAGAGTTTATTGACAATCTCATGAGGGCCAGTCCAGTGAGGCAGGAATTTCTGTGACAAGAGGTGGGAGGCTGTTTGGTGTGGTTGTGCGAAATTGTAGTACCAGACTTTGTCACCCACGTTGAGTTCTTCTTGAGATGCCTTTTGGTCATAATAGGCCTTCCGGCCTTCTGCGCTTTTCTGGAGTTGTTGCTGGGCAAATGCAAAGGTTGTTCTCATGTGATGGTGCAAGTCTTCCAAGTACTGGTGGGTAGTATAGGCTGTAACAGGGTTCATGTCACCTGGCTGGTACAGCAGATGCAGTGGCAGCGTCATTTGTCGTCCAGTCATTAGCTCGATTGGGGGCCCCCCTGTAGATCTGTGGGGTGTCGCCCTGATGGCCATGAGTACCAAGGGGAGTTGATGTCCCAGTCCCTCTGGTTTGCAGACACGTACTTTCTTAGCATGCTGACCACCGTTTGGTTGGTTCGCTCCACTTGACCAGATGAGATAGGGTGGTGGCTGATATGAAACTGTGCTTGAACACCCAAGAGTTTCCAGATCTCCTGCATGACTTCGGCTGTGAAGTGGGTGCCTCTGTCAGAGTTGACTCTCAGGGACAGTCCAAATCTGGCGAAAACATGATTCATCAGAAGACAGGCTGTGGTTTGGGCTGTGTCGTTGGGAGCTGGATGGCATTCTACCCACTTTGTGAACTCACAGACAATGTTGAGGAAATATTTGTTGCCTCCAGGCACACCAGGCATCCTTTCACATATTCTGCTACGTCTTGCTGCATGTCAGGCCAGTATGCTACTTCTCTCAGCATTTCGTACGTGGCCTTGGCACCGTGGTGTCCAGCACATGATGTGTCGTGGGCGTATATTAGCATGACCCTCCTATGGCACTGCGGAACCCCAAGCTTAGGCACAGTGAGGTCGTCAGGGACATACAGGAGTACACCATCGTGGAGTCGCAGCACTTAATGGTATAGAATTTCCCAAGGGATGGGCTTTCTGCCAAATGTGAGTCTGTGATAGGATATGTGGTGGCATCAGACAAGTGGGCAATAATGGTTTTCAAGGTAGAGTCAGACGAGGGAGGGAGACAAGGTCAGCACTAGAGAACTGTGGTGTCAGTTCGATGAGTGAGGAAGGCAATTGTTGTGGTGTGCTTGATGTCTGGTGACGTGTTATGGTTACGATAGTTTGGGCAGGTGGCCGGGTTTGAAATGACCAAGGATTGCTGTGTAGTTCACCTTGGTCTTGCACCATTGTCCTTTGTAGAGAGCAATTTTAGCAGCAGCAGTTGTGAGTTGACCCAAGATGTGGTCTACCTCCTTCAAGTGGTCATCCACGGTAGTGATTTTCATGAGAATGTCATCCACATAAATTAGACTAGCCTCTGGCTCTGGCATCAGGACATGCTTTGTTTAGGAAAATGTTGCATTCTGCTGGTGAATTACCATAGCCAAAGGGACATCTGGTGAAGGTGTACTGTCGGTTTCCGAAGGTGAACAGCAGTTTGTGTTGGTCATCGGGGTGTACAGGAATGGGGACTTGGATGTCTATAGCTGAACAGTTGTTAAACAGCAAATATACTGCCCAGGAGGTGACCTTGATGAGGGGCGTCACTTCTAAGGCAAGGCCAAGTTCCATGCATTCCAAGGAAGGTTGGAAGAAACCAAGCGTGTGGTTGAGTGTTTGGCCAGGCCGCATGTTGAGTCGAACACTGGCACCTTTTATGTAGGCTGGTATGGGTCTTCCTGTTCATTGATCATAGCACAGGTCTTAGAGATGGTTTGGCCTGATTTGAGGTTCTTAAGGTCAACCAGTGAGTTTGAGGGTTGGTGAGCCAATGGGGCCCACACAACCTCATTCACGGTGTCCACACAAGCATTGAGTATGCTCCAATATAGGCATCATGGGGCAGGTCTGGCACCACAAGGAAGTAATACATCAGACATCTCTTATTCCAGTTTAAATTCAGAGCACAGACTTCTCTGGCTGACACCATGGTTGGCAGGTGAGGATTAAGTGGGAATCGAGTGTGGTAATGAAAGGCAGTTCTGGTGTGCCTAGAGATAGGGTGTTGAAGAGTTTGGAGCTGATGGCTGAGTTGTCAGCCCATAGGGCCAGTACCATATTGGTCAATGTCTTGCCATGCAGTTGTATTCCTGTTATTATTTGAGGGCAGTAGGAGTCTGGGTCAATCATTGTCTCTAAGGCACACAGTAGTGGGGCTTGGTCCAATACTGGGGCTGTGTCTTTGTCCAACATCTGCGACTTGACACTGTACCTCTGGAGGGTTTATGGGATGGAGAGGTAGAGGTTGTCAAACTTGGGCCCATATTTTTTGTTGTTTGAAGTCTATCAAGGGCTCAAAATGGTCTAATAAATCTTTCCCGATGAGAAGAGGGAAGGTCTCCAATGGTGAGATGTATATTGGATACATTAGGCTCATGGTGCCAACGTTTAGGTGTGCTGGTGCCACCTGTTCCAGTTGGATTCCAGTTTGGGAATATTTCTGCACATGTAGTGTACATCTATGGAGTTGAAGAGTTCGGTTTGTTCTTTTTGCACTTTCTTGTACCATCTCGAAGAGCTGGGATGACATTAGGGTATGTCAGCTCCATTGTCTACCAGGACTTCCAATCTCACTTGGTGTTCCAGAGTGATGGAGAGGTAGAATTTCTTGGTGACTCCAGACACTGTAAAATCTTGAATTGCATATGGCGAACCCTTGCATCTCTAGATGCAGACTTGACGTTTTTTAGAATCCTAGCCCACACTCCCTCCTCCAATACCAAGTTTAGATCTTTCTCCCATAATCTCTTGAAGAAGCCAAAGCTTCATCCCCCAGACTATGAATTAGCAGGGAGTAATACACTGATGCCTCATGACCTTTTCCAAAAGCAGTAATCACCACTTCCAGAGTATCTGCTGCTTTAGGGGGTGTATGCTACTCCCAAAAATAGTGCAGAGCATCTGGGAATCCCAAAATGTTGAACCATATTTTCAAAGGATCTCAACACTCCACTCTCATATAGGTCACCGAGCGTATTAACCTCCCTCTCAATCTACTCTGTCCAGCAGAAAGTGGACTTATTAATACATAATTTTGGGTTCAGCCATATATGTTCGAGGCTACATTTAAATAAATATCCGAATTAAACATTCTGGACACTTTTGTCCATACCGAGTGCAAATGCGAGATAATGGGGTGTAACTTAACTTCTCTGGTTAGTTTGATAGAAAGGCTTTGTAATGGCGAAATAAGGGCAAGAACTTCCTGTTCAGTACAAAACTAGGGAGGGGCTCTCTCAGGTGGGAGCTACCAATGAGCCAATTGTCTGAGACCGAATGCATAATTATAAAACAAAATCTTGGGTAGGCCTAGCCCATCTTTGTCAATCGGCCTATGCAGCTTACTGAAATGTAATTTGGGATGTTTACCATTCCAAATGAAGGACTTCAATATGCTATCAAATTAAATGAAATAAGAGAGGGGGACATCTGTAGGGAGAGACTGTAGCAGGTAGTTGAATTTTGGAATACAATTAATTTTAATAAAATTAACCTTTCCAATAATAGATAAATGTAATGAAGCCCACCTGCCCACATCGCTCGAAAACCTTTTTATTAAAGGGTCAAAATTAACTCTAACTAAATAACACAAATTTTCTGGGAATAAAATACCCAAATACTTAATGCCCTGTTTGGGCCACTGGAAGGCGCCCGGCTGAAAAGCCGTTACTGGGCAGTACGCTGTCAGAGCCAAAGCTTCAGATTTAGACCAGTTAACTCTGTATCCCCAGAAATTAGAAAAGGAATTCCTAATTCTGTGGAGGCAAGGCATAGATCTAGTAGGGTCGGAGACGAATAATAAAATATAATCTGCGTAAAGCAAAAGCTGATGTGCCACACCTACAGCCACCACCCCTGGAAAATCATCCTCCTTTCTTATCGCAGCTGCTAATGGTTCCAAGGCAAGACATAACAATAATGGGGAAAGAGGGCAACCCTGCCGGGTGTCCCTATCCAGAGTAAAATAATCAGAAATGAATGCATTAATTTGTACCGCTGCTATCGGGTGTCTATAAAGTAACTTAATCCAACCAATAAAAGTGTTCCCGAACCCGTACATTTCCAAAGATAATCCCATTCTACTATATCAAATGCCTTTTCGGCATCAAGTGAGATTGCAGCGACCAGAGTCTGATCATTTGCCACTGACCAGATGATATTGATGAAACGCCTAATGTTATCAGAAGAGCTACAGCCCCGAATAAACCCCACCTGATCTATATGTATAAGAGATGTCATAACTTTACTTAATCAGTTAGCCAAAATTTTTGACAATATTTTAACATCTAACTGGATATGGGAAATTGGACGGTAACCCTTACACTCGCTTGGATCTTGTCCTTTTTAAAAATCAGACTAATCCGGGCTTGCGTCATGGTTGGCGGAAGCTTTCCATTCTTTAATGATTCTGTATAAACTTCTAGCAAAAGTGGAGCCAATTCTGTAGAATAAGACCTAAAAAACTCCCGATGCAAAGGCATCTGGCCTCGGAGCTTTGCCTGTAGGCAAGGCCTTAATTACCTTGCCAAGCTCCTCCAAGATTATCTCAGAATTAAGAGAATTATTTTGCTCAGTCATCAGTTTAGGAAGTTCTAATGTTTCCACAAAGTTTCTAATATCTTCATCAGTAGACGAAGATGTGGAACTATAAAGATCAAGATAGTTTTAATTCTTTAAAAGCATTATTAATATCAATGGCTGAGGTTAATATTTCACCACCAGCAGATTTCACTGAGGGAATGGTAGAAAAAGACTCTCTCTGTTTTATATATCTAGCCAGAAGCTTCCCCGCTTTGTCCCCCAACTCAAAGTATGACTGTCTTGTCCTGAATAGCCAAAACTCCACTTTCCGCGTCAAAATAGTATTATATCTGTATTTCAATCGGGACAATTCTCTGAGGCCATCAGACAACATCCGGTGCTTCAGCACTGTCTCTGCATTTTTAATATTCCCTTCCAATTCCATGAGTTCTCATGCTTTGGATTTTTTGGTGAATGAGGCAGCCTGTATGATCTGGCCCCTATGAACCACCTTAAATGCCTCCCAAACCATGCCCACAGAGGATATTGAGGACCAGTTGGTCTCCATATAAACATTGATTTCAGCCTTAAACATTTGTTGGAATTCAGGATTTTGCAAAAGGGATACATTAATGCGCCAACTATAGAATTTCCTTTTCTCCATATGTGGCACCATGTCTAAACTCACCAGGGAGTGATCTGAGAATAAAATGTTTCCAATTGAGCAATCAACAACAGAGGAAATGAAGGACTTCAATATAAAAAAAATCTGGGGGCCTGGGTAGCTCAGTGAGTAAAGACTGAGTGTTATATTTTAGCATCTTCAAAGTACTCACCCTTTGCCTAGAATTTTCAGAAATGTACTCTTGTCATTTTCTCAACCAACTTCTTGAGGTATCACCCTGGGATACCTTTTAAACAGTATTGAAGGAGTTCCCATCTGTATGCTGGGCACTTATTGGCTGCTTCAATTTCAAAAACTTTTTTTTAAATTACATTTTAAATTTATAATTAAATAAATTAATATGGTGGCACAATTATATTTTTGTCTACAAAACTAATTTCAAACATTTAAGCATCCGCCTTCAGATCAAAAGATTTTTAAGATCATGAGAAACATTTTGGTCAAGTGTTTAAAAACTTTTGACCGGTAGTGTATATATAAATCTATTCTAGAATAAATCTTATGGACTGATGAAAAAAATATATAGTCTCTCCCAGATGGGTTCAAATGTCTCCAAATATCTGTTAGACCAAGATTGTTACACATCCTGTGAAGCATCAGTGTTGTTCTAGGGGGCTTACACACTTTTGCTTCACTATGATCAAGGACTGATTCCATCAAAAGATTAAAGTCTCCTCCTAATAGTATATCATGAGGGGTGCCAGCGGCTTGCAACATCCCTTCAAGATCTATAAAAAAAGCCCTGATCATCAACATTAGGTGCGTAAATATTAGCCAAAATAAGATGTTTTTCCTGAATTTCTGCTAAAACAATAATGACTCTTCCTAATTTAACTTTAATCTGTTTGAGATGTTTTAATGGTAGATGCTTACTTATCAGTGTAATGACTCCCCTGCTCTTACTTGAGCCAGCACTAAAGAAAACATGTCCACCCCATATCTTCCCAAATTTTCCAGCTTCCTGTGGGGAAAGATGCGTTTCTTGAAGAAACACTATATCATATTTCTTACACTTAAGAAGAGAAATAACCTTCCTTCTTTTTATGGGGTGCCCCAACCCATTCACATTCCATGTAGAGAGAGACAATCCACTCATATTAACATTTGATATTTTGACATAATAGAAAAAATAGACTGTGTGTCAAAAACAAAATTATAAAGAACACATTCCAACATTAGTGCAACAATCAAACCCCAAACTTCCCCCCCCCGAACCAAATAAACAGAAAAAAGAAAAACATGCGCATTAACCCCGCGCACGACAGCGCCAACTGACATCCATCCTTCTAAACTCAAACAGTCCACGCATGCCTACGAGTGCCCCCGCAACAACTTTGCCATCAGAGTGCTCAAGTCCAGTGTTTCTATACAAATTTTGTGAGACAGAATTACACAACAAAAGATAATCTCTAAAACAAACTCCAGCCAACAGGCAGAATAAACACAAAGAACATGTAGATTCATCCACTTAACTGTCCCAAAGGTGTGTTCCTCCACAAAACAAACTCCAGCCAATCGGAGGCATAAACACAAAGAAAGTGCAGATTCATCCACAAACTGTCCCGAAGGAGTGTTACTCCACAAAACAAACTCCAGCCAATAGGAGGCATAAGCACAAAGAATGTGCAGATTCACCCACAAAACTGCCCCGAAGGAGTGTTACTTCACAAAACAAACTCCAGCCACTAGGCAGAACCAGCACAAAAAGAAACAAAAAAGGCGGTTTTCTCGGACAATCAAGTGAATGTTCAATGAGTCGGTCCACTCGGCTGCAACATGAGTACCACAAAATAACTTACTCCATTGACTTTATGAAAGACATCGCTTGCTGGGGACATGTAAATATTTGATGGCCATCTTTAGCATCTATTCTCGATTTGGCCAGGAATATCATTGCAAAAGCAACCTTCCGTTGATGTAAGAGTTTCTTGATCACGTTTCTCTCTTGTCAAATTTGCAAAGTCTAGGAACAAGAAAATGCTGTGTTTCTTCCAAGAAAGCCTTCCTTTATTCCTCGCCTCACGTAACACATGATCTTTATCGGATGATCTCAGAAATTTGGCCAGAATTTTATCGGGCCTGTCTCCCTCAGCGGAACGCCGAGCCGGGACCCTGTGAGCTCGATCGATTTCCACCTTATGGCCTGTTATGTCGAGCAGACTTGGAAAGAGCCCATCCTGGAATTTCACCATATCTTGACCCTCTTTGGCCTCAGGAATTCCAAAAATTCGGATATTCCACTGGCTACGGTTCTCCAAGTCCTCCAACTTCTCTCAGACATGGTCCAAATCCACCTTGGTCATTAGTGGAATAGCAGATAATTCCCTCTCCAATGGCTCCAGATAATCGATCCATTTCTCGACATCCCCCACTCTTGTAACCATCTCAGTGAATTTCGTCTCCATGGCAGTGATCGATCGACGTATTATAGCAAGATCCAAGTCAGCAACGACCTTCATCAGTATTCCCGACATGTTCACTCATGCACTTCTCCGACCAAATTGACTCCCGGGCATGAGGCCTCCGGGGGGTGTCAGTTTGAGCACGTAAGTGTCTTTTAATACCTCCAGAGCCCGAGGATTTTGAATTCTTTGACATATTGTCCTCCTAGAACAGAGTGTATTGAATCTCACCGGTTTATGACATTAATAGTGTTAAAACTAGCAAAGTGCGCATAGCTCGCTGTTCACACGTCTGAACCTCGCATGACACCACGTGACTGCTCAGAGTCTGAGGATTTTGAATTCTTTGACATATTGTCCTCCTAGAACAGTTATGGAACAGAGTGCATTGAATCTCACCAGTTTATGATATTAATAGTGTTAAAACTAGTAAAGTGTACAGAGAGCTCACCGTTCACACATCCGAACCTCGCATGGTGTCACCGACCAGCCCTATTTCTTTCTTTGATTCCTCTTCCATTTCTTTAGATTCCTGCTCCGTTTCATCAGGTTCCTTGAGTCGGTTTCGGGCCTCCATTTAGTTGGGCAATGTGGTATTGAGCTTGCACCATTTCTTTCTGGAACTCTATTGTCTGTAGCTTTAGGTCGTCCACTTCTCGTTCGAGACTGGCAACATTCTGTTCCAGACGGTCAGTGTTCTGGTCACTCAGCTTCAGCTGGGCTACGAGATTGTGGGCGAGGGAGCCAATGATTTTGGCCAGCTCCTTGTGATTGTAGCTTTGGGTTGGATCATGTGTCATGAGTATTTGTATGTTGTCATCTAGTGCCTTTTGACTTTGGTGCCATTGGCCATCTACAGATTTGGATAGCATATGGTCCATTAGGCCACTCAGCAACACCTCCAAGTCTTCCCAGTGCGCAGCAGGGTTGTTTGACTGAGACATGTTGGCAAGCTGTGCTGAAAGGCTAGAGTAGGAAAGAGCTGACACTGACGTGTACTGGGTTTAAGGGTCTATAGTATATTTTTATATCAACATGAACTAAAAACATAGAAAAGAAATAACATATAAAGCCTGGACTTTGTGTGACCCAGGAGAGGGCATATGAGGTTTCTGAAAGTGCTAATGTTGCAAAAAACACTGTGCACTCAGCTGTAGCAAAGATGTTGCAAGAAACACTCTGTGTCCTCAGTTGTAGCAACGAACAATGGTAATGAGACAGGAGACACCTCTGGGAAGCACAGCAAAGTTAAAGACTAATACAAACAAATATTCAAAGTAACTATATTATGCTCAGATTGTGATGTATTATTCACTCAGAATGTATATTTTCATGATAAATGAATTTAAAATGTTATTTGTTTTGGACTAAAAGCCAGGTTCCCACCATTGAAAAGAGGTCAGAGGCTCTGTGAAATAATGGTGGTGAACAGAATCCATTGGATACAAAAAATATTAAGAGGGCGTAGACACGAGGTAATGCTAGATAACAAACTGTTTAAAAAACGAGGGTTTTGACCAAGAGAGTCAGATCTCAGCTGACATCTCGGGTTTGTTGGTTTGCTCAATAAACTCTAACCTTTGACACCTGGAACTCCTGACTCCGAGAGTTTTCTTACAGAGAGGGAAGAAAAGTTTTCCATGCTCCACAACATAAAATTGCCGACCACGAAGGGACTGGCACAGGGCCAAGGGGAGCCACTGTGGGCTTACTTGCACTGACTGCACAAACTCACTGGCGTCAAAAACTGAGGTAAGCAGTTTTGCTTAAATGGTGTTTTTGTGAGGTCTGTTTCAAGGTTTGGCCCGGGTGGTAACTCTATAAAGGCCTTTCCAGTCTTGAACTGAATTAAATGACTAATTGGATGAAATAGAGAACTGGGTTCCAGGTTTCAAAATTTGTGCATGCAAATGTAAATATGTCTTGTAAATAAGTTGAAGCATGCAAATCCTACGGATACTGCACTTCTAGGCAGTGCGGAAGTGAGCAGCTCTGGTAGGTCACCCAGAAGAGGGGTGTTTTGAGTTCTGCGAATAACGCTGAATGCAGTGACACCAGTGAGGATAAGGAGCCCACACTGGATGGTTGGCCTTTGAACTGGCTGAGAAAAAATGAGCCCACAATGGATGGTTGGCATTGTTCTCAAAATAGCACTGCATTTAGGGAAACTGGCAGGCACTCAATAGTTAAGATATTTTGATATTTAAAATGACATGCTGAATAGTGTAAATATGTTGATATGTTGAATAAGTTGATGTAAATAAGTATTTTGGTTGTGTTAAGTTGTGTACAAAAGTAATTGCATTGCTGTTGTATGTTGGCTGCATTGGTTGATGTGTTTATGATGACTGTATTGTGCTTATGCTGGCTGCAATGTGCTATGCTCTATGTGTGTGAGATCAGGCTGTGAGGGTGTGGTTGAGTGTACTGATATGTGTCCATGTAATTGTTTTCCTCAGAAACATAGATATTAGGCCTAGTATTTGATAGTTACAAAATGAGTGAGAAAAATTGTGAAAAGAAGTTAGAAAATAATTCCAAGAACTACAAACATTCCAAGATATGGGCTTTGCCAACTATTTGGACATCATCCAAATTGTAGTTGGTGTGATCTGGATAAAGAAACACAATTATTAATAAAGAAACTAAATTAAAGTTTAGAAAAGGTACTTGTTTCTCTCTTCCACAGTGGGAGTAAATGAGTACAGGATTGAAAGTATGTGACTGAGAGAAGGAGAGCGAAAGGAGGGGCTGAAGTCATAGTTGTGTTTTAGAATTTTATTGTATTTTTTGAGAGCTCTGTGTTTAAAAAGGCCTTATGTTTGTAAAAAGTGTGAAATTTTCTGTGTTCGTGAAAATGTTTGTATCTGTGTCTGAAAGTGTGTGTGAAGTGACTGTGAAGTGCAACTGTTTGTAAAAGTGTGAATGAAAGCAAAAAGTTAACTCTTAGCTGGCTGGATAACATTCAGCCTTGGGCTGTTCTTTTCATGCCATGAAGGGATAACATTCAGCCTTGGACTGTTCTTTTCATGCCATGAAGGAAGAGTAATATAAGATTAACTAAACTGAGTAAGAGCAAGTGGTATATCTGTGCTTAAAGTTCGTATCACATTAGCTGGACAAACAATAAAGTTTTGAGTCCAGTGTATTACTTTAAACTAAAGTCAACTAAATAATTGGATTTTAAACAAAAGTTGTATTGAATATAAATGTAGTTACATTACAATAAGGTATAATTATGGCAATAATTACTAATATCTAGAAATTCACTGATTCAACCAGATTCTATTTTGAAAACTTGAGTATGAAAAGTAAACCTTAAATGTGAAAACTTCACATTCATGTGTCTGTTTTACATTCTGTCTGGTCCAGTTTATGAGAGAATAAATTTTGTTTTGTTTTGTTGTTATTAACAATTTTTATTGATTCCACACTCAAATCAACACAAACAGCACATGAAAACACAGAATCAACTTTCAACAAATATTCCCCCCTATATATATAGAATGTACAGTATTGTACTGTATTGACATTCAGGCTGTCGGTTGATAGTCAGTTGTTAAGAGAGAACATAATATAATAATAATAATAATATAATTTATGACAGTGAGATATAAGAGTAAGGGTAATAAAGTGCAGTGCTGATGTATTTTGATCGTGGGAGATCAAGAGTTCAAAAGTCTGATTGCTTGGGGGAAGAAGCTGTCATGGAGTCAGCTGGTGCGGGTCCTGATGCTGCGATACCGCCTACCTGATGGTAGCAGTGAGAACAGCCCATGGCTCGGGTGGCTGGAGTCTCTGATGATCCTCCGAGCTTTTTTCACACACCGCCTTGTATATATTTCCTGGAGGGAGGGAAGCTCACCTCCGATGATGTGTCTGGCAGTTCGCACCACCCTTTGCAGTGCTTTGCGGTTGTGGGCGGTGCTATTGCCGTACCAGGCGGAGATACAGCCAGTCAGGATGCTCTCCACAGTGCAGGCGTAGAACCGTGTGAGGATGTGGTGGTTCATTCCAAACTTCCTCAGCCGTCTCAGGAAGAAGAGGTGCTGATGAGCCTTCTTCACAACAACTTCAGTGTGGATGGACCATGTGAGTTCCTCAGTGATGTGGACACCCAGGTACTTGAAGCTGCTGACTCTCTCCACTGGTGCTCCATTGATGGTGATGGGACTGTGTTCTCTGTCTTTTCTTCTGAAGTCCACCACAAGCTCCTTTGTCTTACTGACGTTGAGGGAGAGGTTGTGCTCCTGACACCAGTGTGTCAGAGTGTGTACCTCCTCTCTGTAGGCTGTTTCATCATTGTCAGTGATCAGACCTACCACCGTCGTGTCATCAGCAAACTTAATGATGGCACTGGAGCTATGTGTTGCCACACAGTCATGTGTGTACAAGGAATACAGTAGTGGGCTGAAAACACAGCCCTGCGGGGCTCCAGTGTTGAGGGTCAGTGATGAGGAGATGTTGCTGCCTATTCTAACCACCTGGCGTCTGCTTGACAGGAAGTCCAGGATCCAGCTGTACAGCGAGCTGTTTAAGCCCAGAGCCCGGAGTTTCTCATGTAGCTTGGAGGGCACTATGGTGTTGAATGCTGAGCTGTAGTCTACAAACAGCATT
Organism: Myxocyprinus asiaticus; assembly: GCF_019703515.2. Classification (NCBI taxonomy): domain Eukaryota; kingdom Metazoa; phylum Chordata; class Actinopteri; order Cypriniformes; family Catostomidae; genus Myxocyprinus; species Myxocyprinus asiaticus. The sequence goes on along the minus strand of NC_059348.1, from coordinate 2,915,513 downwards.
CTCACATAAGTGTTCCTTTTTTCCAGGTGGGAGAGAGCAGTGTGTATTGTAGATGCAATGGCATCATCAGTGGAGCGGTTGTTGTGGTAAGCAAACTGCAGCTGGTCAAGAGAGAGTGGCAATACAGAGCAGATGTAATCTCTGATTAGTCTCTCAAAACATTTGCTGATGATGGGGGTCAGAGCAACAGGACGCCAGTCATTTAAACAAGTTATTTTTGATTGTTTTGGAACAGGCACAATGGTGGATGTTTTAAAGCATGTGGGGACTACAGACAAAGAGAGGGAAAGGTTGAAAATGTCCGTAAAAACACCAGCTAGCTGGTTCGCACACGCTCTGATGACGCGGCCCGGAATGCCGTCTGGGCCAGCAGCTTTGTGGATATTCACCCAGTATAATAACAGACAAGCAGACGGTCCACAGAAAATACTCAGACATAAAAAATAAAAAAACACAAAAAATTGCCCAACAAAAAAGAAAAAGGGTTCCACACATCAATTAATTACATACACACCATTTATACTGTCCTTCTCCACTGTTCCTCCCTGGCAATCCTCCAAGAAGGCCAAATAAGTGCCCCACTTCTTCTCAAAGGCACCCAAGCTGCCCATCCATCTATGCGATATCTTTTCAAAGGCCGCCACTCTGCCCAATTCACAGACATAACTGTGAACCTTCGACCAAAACTCTTGAATCTTAATACAATACCAAAAAATTTCACCACTCATGAAATGAGGGCGCACCAGCCAACTTCCATCCCCAAGGATCACTTTCCTGCTGATCATCACACTGGTAAGGACCCAGTTTTTAATGTGTGTATTCCCTTTTAAAGTTAACCCCTGCCCTATCACCCAAAATACAAAGTCTGGAGCAGAATGAAATCTGAGTACTTAGGATCTCACAGACATAACTCTGAACCCTCGACCAAAACTCTTGAATCTTAATATAATACCAAAAAATGAGGGCTATGTCCCCATCCTCTGATTGGCATCACCAACAGGTGGGTGTACCTTTAAGACCAAGCCTATGCAATGTAGAGGGAGTCCAATAAAAACGATGCAGAATCTTAAATTGAATGAGGCGCATCCTTGCATCCCTAGACATAGACTTGACATTTTTAAAAATCCTACCCCATTCTTCATCCTCCAGTACTAAATTCAAGTCTTTCTCCCATAATTTCTTGAGAGATGTCAAAACCCCATCCCCTAGACTCTGAATAAGCCAGGAATAGTAAGCTGAAGCCTCGTGACCCTTTCCAAAAGCCTCTAGTATTATCTCAAGAGTGTCTGCAGCTTTAGGGAGCTGCGCACTACACCCAAAGATGGCACAAAGTAGATGGCGCAGCTGTAAGTACCTGAAGAATTGAGATCTGGGAATTCCAAACCACTGTGTAATATTTTCAAAGGATCTCAATGCTCCATTTTCATACAGGTCACCCAGTGTAGCAACTCCCTTCTCAATCCATTCAGTCCAGCAAAAAGGGGACTTGTTAATACACAGTTCAGGGTTTAACCAGATACTTGCGGCAACGTTCAGGTAAATGTCCGAATTGAGCACGCGGGAAACTTTTGTCCACAATAACTGCATGTGTGAGATAACAGAATGTGTCTTTACTTCTCCGGGCAGCTTGGTAGAAAGACATTGCAAGGGCAAGATAGGGGCAAGGACCTCCTGTTCGATAAAAAGCCAGAGAGGAGCTCTTTCAGGCAGAAGCGACCAATGCACCAAATGTCTGAGACCAAAAGCATAATAGTAAAACAATATTTTGGTGAGCAACCCACCTTTGTCAATTGGCCTGTGTAACTTGTTAAAATGCATTCGAGGACATTGACCATTCCAGATAAAAGATTTAGCAATACTGTCAAATTATTTAAAATAAAAGAGGGGAACTTCAATGTGGAGAGACTGTAATAGGTAGTTACATTTTGGAATACAATTAATTTTTATAACATTAACCTTCCCAATCATAGATAATTGTAATGAAGCCCACCTTTCCACATTACTCGAAAACTTTTTTATTAAAGGGTCAAAATTAACTCTGACTAAGTCACATAAATTTGATGGGAATAAAATACCCAAATACTTAATGCCCTGTTTGGGCCACTGAAAGGCGCCCGGCTGAAAAGCCAGAAAAGGCAGAAAGCTGTCAGAGCCAAAGCTTCGGATTTAGATCAATTAACTCTGTATCCTGAAAGTTTAGTGAAGGATTTAATAATTCTGTGGAGGCAAGGCATAGATCTAGTGGGGTCGGAGACGAATAGTAAAATATAATCTGTGTAAAGCAAAAGCTTATGCGCCACACCTCCCGTCATCACCCCTGGAAAATCATCCTCCTTTCTTATCACGGCTGCTAATGGTTCCAGAGCAAGACAGAACAATAATGGGGAAAGAGGGCAACACTGCCGCTTACTCCTATCCAGAGTAAAATAATCTGAAATTAATCCATTCGTTTTTTAATGCCGCTACAGGGTGTCTATAAAATAACTTAATCCAACCAATAAATGTACTCCCGAACCCATACATTTCCAAAATCTTAAAAAGATAATCCCATTGGAGCCACGTGACACCATGCAAAGGGCAGACTTGTGAGAGACAGCTCTGCGCACTTTGCTAATGTTTTAAATTATTTTCATGATATAATCCGGTGAAATTCAATACACCCAGTTACACATTTGATGTTTGAGGTAAACATGGCAAAGAAGTCAAAATCCTTGGGCTCTGGAGACATAAAAAGACACTTACGAGTTCATGATGAAAGCCCAGACAGGCCTGTGGACCGGGGACTCGATTTGGATGGCGCGGCGGGAGAAGGAATCCAGCATCAACTGTCCAACAAGTCGGTGATGTTACAAAGGTACTTGAAGACTTGGAGGATCTCGCTGTAATACATCGATCGATTACGGCAATGGAAAAAAATTCTCTGAGTTAGTCACAAAAGTGACAGATGTTGAAAAACGAATTGATTATTTGGAGTCATCAGAGAGGTAATTAGCCGCTAATCCACCCGCAACAAAGTTGATTTGGAACATGTTCTTGAAAAGCTTGAAGATCTTGAGAATAGAAGCCGCAGGAATAACATTCGAATTGTTGGAATTCCTGAGAATGAGGAGGGCAGAGATATGGTGAAATTTCTAGACGGGCTTTTCCCGAGTCTGCTCGACATAACAGGCCACAAGCTGGAAATCGAGCGAGCTCACAGAGACCCAGCTCACAGATCTGCTGAGGGAGAAAGGCCCTGATCGATTCTGGCCAAATTTTTGAGATCATCCGATAAAGATCTCGTGTTGCGACAGGTGAGGAGCAAAGGAAAGCTTTCTTGTTCCCGGACTTTGCGAACTCGACAAGAGAGAAACACGGAATGCAAGAAACTCTTACATCAGCAGAAGATCACTTTTGCTCTGATGTTTCCGGCCAGACTGAGAATAAACACCAAGGATGGCAGCAAAGTATTTACATGTCCCAATCAGGCAATGTCTTTTATTGAAACAATGGGTGAGTAACCATTGGGTGTTTTTCTTGTGAGTGGATTGACTCACTGTACATACTCTGGCATTCGGAGGAATCTGGGTGCCATTTTTGTTTCTTTTTGTGTTGGCTCCACCGAGCGGCTGGAGTTTGTTTTGTTTTGTGGATTAACACTTTTCCTTAAAGAAATGTTTGCATTGACAGAAGATCACTATTACAATGAAATTCCCGGGCAGATTGAGAATTGACCTCAAAATATCTACATGCCCATACAAAGGATGTCTTTTATAAAGTTGGCAGACTGTGTAAATCATGGGATATACTTTTATGTGGCCTCCGAGTGAATTGACTCTTGACCATCCGAGGAACCGGGATTCCTTTTGTGCTGGTTCCGCCTAGCGGTTGGAGCTTGTTTTGTTAAATAACACTACTTCGGGACAGTTATGGATGAATCTGTAATTTAATTGTGCTTATACCTCCTGTTGGCTGGAGTATGATTTGTGGAGTATTTTTGTGGGACATTGGAATGATTAAATCATCTGCTGCACTCATCAGCTGGCTCACTGAAGATTCGTTTATCTGACCAAGGAAAATGAACGGCTTTATATCGGCTGGAATTTGTTTTATGAAGGAACACACCTTCAAGACAGTTCTGTGAATGAGTCTACACGTTCTTTGTGTTTATTCTGCCTATTGGCTGGGGTTTGTTTTACAAAATATTTGATGTTATGTAATTTTGCCTTACAAATTTGTGAGGCAAAATTGAGCAATCTGATGGCAAAGTTGTCGCAGGGGCTCTCGTAGGCGTACATGGACTCTTTGAGTTCAAAGGGATTGATGCCGGTTGGCACTTTCGTGCGCGGGGTTAATGCACATGTTTTTCTTTTTTCTGTTTGTTTTGTTCGGGGGGAAGTTCGGGGTTTTATTGTTGCATTAACGTTAAAATGTGGTCTTCATAATTTTGTTTTTGGCTCACAATTTATTTTTTCTATTATATCAAAATGTAAAATGTTAATATGAGTGTACTATCTCTCTCCACATGGAATGTGAATGGGTTGGGGCACCCCATAAAAAGAAGGAAGGTTATTTATTTTCTTAAATGTAAGAAATATGATATAGTGTTTCTTCAAGAAACGCATCTTTCCCCGCAGGAAGCTGAAAAATTTGGTGTTGGCTCAAGTAAGAGCAAGGGATTCATTATATTGGTAAATAAACATTTACAATTCAAATGTCTCAAACAGTTTAATGATAAATTAGGAAGAGTCATTATTGTTTTAGCTGAAATTCAGCGGTAAAGTCTGATTTTGGCTAATATTTATGCACCTAACGCTGAAGATCAGGGCTTTTTTATAGATCTTGAAGGGATGTTGCAAGCCGCTGGCACCCCTAATGATATAATTTTGGGAGGAGACTGTAATTGTTTGATGGACTCAGTCCTTGATCATAGTGAAGCAAAATTGTGTAAGCCCCCTAGAGCAACATTGACGCTTCACAGGATATGTAACAATCTTGGTCTTACAGATATTTGGAGACATTTGAACCCATCTGGTAAAGACTATAAATTTTTTTCATCAGTCCATAAGATTTATTCTAGAATAGATTTTTTTTTATATCCAAATTCCTCATTTCATCTGTTGTTGATTGCTCAATTGGAAACATTTTAGTCTTGGATCACGCCCTGGTGAGTTTAGAGGTGTTGCCACATATAGAGAAAAATAAATCATGTAGTTGGCGCCTTAATGTATCCCTTTTGCAAAATCCTGATTTCCAACAAATGTTAAAGACTGAAATCAGTGTTTATATGGAGACCAACTGGTCCTCGGTATCCTTTGTGGGCATGGCTTGGGAGGCATTTAAGGTGGTTCTTAGGGGTCAGATCATACAGTATGCCTCATTCATCAAAAAGCCAAAGCATGAGAACTCGTGGAGCTGGAAGGAAATATTAAAAGTGCAGAGGCAGAGCTGAAGCGCCATATGTCATCTGATGGCCTATGAGAATTGGCCCGATTGAAATATAGATGTAATACTATTTTGTCGCAGAAAGTGGAGTTTTGGTTATTCAGGGCAAGACAGTCATACTTTGAGTCGGGGGACAAAGCAGGGAAGCTTTTGGCTAGATATATAAAGCAGAGAGAGTCACTTTTTATCATTCCCACAGTGAAATCTGCTGGTGGTGAAATTTTTACCTCAGCCATTGATATTAATAATGCTTTTAAAGAATTCTATCTTGATCTTTATAGTTCCACGTCTTCGTCTACTGAAGATATTAGAAACTTTGTGGAACCATTAGATCTTCCTAAATTGAAGACTGAGCAAAAAAACTCTCTTGATTCTGAGATAACCTTGGATGAGCTTGACGAGGTAATTAAGTCCCTACCTACTGGCAAGGCTCCGGGGCCAGATGGTTTTGTCGTAGAATTTTTTAGATCTTATGCTACAGAACTGGCTCCACTTTTTTTAGACATTTATACTGAATCATTAAAGAATGGAAAGCTTCCTCCAACCATGACACAAGCCCGGATCAGTCTGATTCTTAAAAAGGACAAAGATCCAAGCGAGTGTAAAAGTTACCGTCCAATCTCCCTGATCCAACTAGATGTAAAAATGTTGTTAAACATTTTGGCTAACTGATTAAGTAAGATTATGACATCTCTTATACATATAGATCAGGTGGGGTTTATTCGGGGCCGCAGATCTTCTGATAACATCAGTCTTCTCATCAATATCATATGGTCAGTAGCGAATGATCAGTCGCCGGTCACTGCCATCTCACTTGATGCCGAAAAGGTGTTTGATATGGTAGAATGGGATTATCTTTTTAAGATTTTGGAAATGTATGGGTTCGGGAGTACATTTATTGGTTGGATTAAGTTACTTTATAGACACCCTGTAGCAGCGGTACAAACAAATGGATTAATTTCAGATTATTTTACTCTGGATAGGGGCACTCAGCAGGTTTGCCCTCTTTCCCCATTATTGTTCTGTCTTGCCCTGGAACCATTAGCAGCCGCGATAAGAAAGGAGGATGATTTTCCAGGGGTGGTTGCGGGAGGCGTGGCGCATAAGCTTCTGCTTTACGCAGATTATATTTTATTATTTGTCCCCAAACCTACTAGATCTATGCCTTGCCTCCACAGAATTATTAATTCCTTTTCCAAGTTCTCAGGATACAAAGTCAATTGGTCTAAATCCGAAGCTTTGGCTCTGACAGCGTACTGTCCAGTAACGGCTTTCCAGCTGAGCGCCTTCCAGTGGCCCAAACAGGACATTAAGTATTTGGGGAATTTATTTCCAGCAAATTTGTCTGATTTAGTTACTGATGTGTTAATTTTGACCCTTTAATAAAAAGGTTTTCGAGCAATGTGGGCAGGTGGGCTTCATTACATTTATCGATGATTGGGAAGGTTAATGTTATTAAAATGAATTGTATTCCAAAATGTAACTACCTGCTACAATCTCTCCCTGTAGATGTCCCCCTCTCTTATTTCAAGCAATTTGATAGCATAGCGAAGTCCTTCATTTGGAATGGTAAACGTTCCAGATTGCATTTTAATAAGTTACATAGGCCGATAGACAAAGGTGGGCTAGGCCTACCCAAGATTTTGTTTTATTACTATGCGTTCAGTCTCAGAATTTGGCTCATTGGTCACTTCCACCTGAAAGAGGCAGTTCTTGCCCCTATTTCACCATTACAAAGCATCTCTATCAAATTAATCGTAAAAGTTAAGTTACACCCCATTATTTCGCATTTACACTCGGTATGGACTAAAGTGTCCAGATTGTTTAAATTGGACACTTATTTAAATGTTACCTTGAACATATGGCAGAACCCAAGATTGTGTATTGGCAAGTCCCCTTTCAGCTGGCCAGAGTGGATTGTGAGGGGGGTTGCTACACTCGGTGGCCTATATGAAAGTGGAGTGTTGAGATCGTTTGAAAACTTGGTCCAACATTTTGGGATCCCCAGATCTCAGTTTTATTGGTATTTACAACTGCGCCACCTGCTTTGTACTATTTTTGGGAGTAGCACACACCCCTCTAAGGAGGCAGATGCTTTGGGAGAGGTGATTGCGGCTTTTGGAAAAGGTCATGAGGCATCAGTGTACTACTCCCTGTTAATTCAGTCTGGGGGACGGAGCCTTAACTTCTCTCAAGAGAGTATGGGAGAAAGATTTCAACTTGACATTGGAGGAAGGAGTGTGGGCTAAGATTCTTAAAAACGTTAAGTCTGCATCTAGAGATGCAAAGGTGCGTCTTATACAATTCAAAATTTTGCATAGATTTTTTGGACCCCCTCTAGACTGTATAGGCTTGGTCTTAAAGACACACCCACCTGCTAGAGATGCCAATCGGAGGATGGAGACATGGCCCATGTTTTTTGGTGGTGTGTTGAGATCCAGAAATTCTGGTCAAGGGTTCCGAATTTTGTGTGCAACGTGGTGGGCACTCGGATTTCGTTTTGTCCCAGACTTTGTGTTCTGGGCGATGGGGCGGTCATCAATGTGGGGGATGGCCATATAGAGAACTGCGTTCTGACCTGTGTGATGATCGCCAGGCAGGTTATTTTGAGGGGTTGGATGTCAGCTGGTGCGCCCCCATATCCGGAGAGGTGCACAGAGGTGGGGAGGGTGGCAGCTTATGAGGAGGTGTCATCAGGAAGACGGGGTGGCTTGGATATGTTTATACAGAAATGGGGCAGGTATTTGGAGTTTTTGGAGGGCTCTCGGGTGGGGTGTGGAGAGAGTAGTGTAATATAGTTAGTATGATTATTATGTGTGTGTATGTATGTGTGTATATATGTATGTGTATATATATGTATGTTTGTATATGTATGTATATATATATTTTTTTTATTTTTATTTTTTTTATTTTCATATTTGTATATATGTGTGTCTGTTTGATTTTTATTTCTATATATTTACTTATGTTTGACCACAGGGTTGTTTTTTGGGCGAGGGGGGGTTGTGGGGTTTAAATGTTGATTTTATATATATATATATATATATATGTTTTGCATTTCATTGTTATTTTATGATTTAATAAAAAAATGTTAATTACAAAAACATAAAAAAAGATAATCCCATTCTACCATATCAAACGCCTTTTCGGTGTCAAGTGAGATGGCAGCAACCGGAGTCTGATCATTCGAAACTGACCACATGATATTAATGAAACGCCTAATGTTATCAGAAGAGCTATGGCCCCGAATAAACCCCACTTGATCTATATGTATAAGAGATGTCATAACTTAATTGGTTAGCCAAAATTTTTGACACAATTTTTACATCTAGCTGGATCAGGGAAATTGGTTTGGATCTTTGTCCTTTTTAAGAATCAGATTGATCCGGGCTTGTGTCATGGTTGGGGGAAGCTTTCCAACCTTTAATGATTCTGAATATACTTCTAACAAAAGTGGAGCCAATTCTGTAGCATAAGATCTAAAATATTCAGCGGCAAAGCCATCTGGCCTGGGAGCCTTGCCTGTAGGTTAACTCGTCAAGGTAATATACCAGGCGGTGTGTGAAAAAAGCTCGGAGGATCATCAGAGACTCCAGCCACCCAAGCCATGGGCTGCTCTCACTGCTACCATCAGGCAGGCGGTATCGCAGCATCAGGACCCGCACCAGCTGACTTCATGACAGCTTCTTCCACCAAGCAATCAGACTTCTGAACTCTTGATCTCTCACGATCAATATACATCAGCACTGCACTTTATTAATCTTATTATCTCACACTGGACTGTCATAAATTATATTCTCTCTTAACAACACACTGGCAACTGACTATCAACCAACAACCTGAATGTCAATACAGTACAATACAACCTACTGTATATTTTATATATACTATTTTTATTGTATAATGTGTATTCTGTATTGTGTGTATGTGTATTATATATTGTGTGTATTGTATACTGTACATTGTATATTATTATTTGTATATTGTGTTGTGTGTAATTATGTGTATATTAGATATGTAAATTGTGATGTGTAAATCTGTTTATTGTAAACTGGTATATGTCTCATCACTGTCATGACTGCTATGTTGCTCGGAACTGCACCCAAGACTTTCACCCACTTTTGTACTTGTGTATATGGTTGTGTGACAATAAAAGTGATCTGATTTGAAGCTCCTCCAAGGTTATCTCAGAATGAAGAGAATTTTTTGCTCAGACGTCAATTTAGGAAGTTCTAATGGTTCCACAAAATTTCTAATATCTTCATCAGTAGATGAAGACGTGGAGCTATAAAGATCAATATAGAATTCTTTAAAGGCATTATTAATATCAATGGCCGAGGTAAAAGTTTCACCACCAGCAGATTTCACTGAGGGAATAGTAGAAAAAGACTCTCTGTTTTATATATCTAGCCAAAAGCTTCCCTGCTTTGTCCCCCGACTCAAAGTATGACTTGCCCTGAATAACCAAAACTCCACCTTCTGCGACAAAATAGTATTATATCTATATTTCAATCGTGTCAATTCTCTGAGGCCATCAGATGACATTTGGCACTTCAGCTCTCCCTCAGCATTTTTAATATTCCCTTCCAACTCCACGAGTTCTCAAGCTTTGGATTTTTTGGTGAATTAAGGCATACTGTATGATCCGACCCCAAGCCTTAAGCCTGAGGACCAGATGGTCTCAATATAAACATTGATTTCAGTCTTTAACATTTGTTGGAAATCAGGAATATCTACAAGACCAAGATTTTTGCACATCCTGTGAAGCATCAATGTTGCTCTAGGGGGCTTACACACTTTTGCTTCACTATGATCAAGGACTGAATCCATCAATAAATTAAAGTCTCCTCCCAATATTATATCATGAGGGCTTGCAACATCCCCTCAAGATCTATAAAAAGCCCTGATCATCAGCATTAGGTGCGTAAATATTAGCCAAAATCAACCTTTGCCCCTGAATTTCTAATAAAACAATAATGACTCTTCCTAATTTATCTTTAATCTGTTTGAGAAATTTGAATTGTAGATGTTTATTTATCAATATAATGACTCCCCTTCTCTTACTTGAACCAGCACTAAAGAAAACATGTCAACCCCATATCTTCCCAAATTTTTCAGCTTCCTGCGGGTAAAGATGCGTTTCTTGAAGAAAGACTATATTATATTTCTTATGCTTAAGAAAAGAAATAACCTTCCTTCTTTTTATGGGATGCCCCAACCCATTCACATTCCATGTAGAGAGAGAGACAGTCCATTCATATTAACGTTTGACATATTGATATAATAAAAAAATAAATATTGTGTCAAAAATAAGATTATACAGACCACAATCCCCATTAATGCAACAATCAAACCCCGAACAAAACAAACAGAAAAAAGAAAAACATGCGCATTAACCCCGTGCATGACAGCACCAACCAGCGTCCATCCCTCTAAACTCAAAGAGTCCATGTACGCATATGAGAGCCCCCGCGACAACTTTGCCATCGGATTGCTCAAGTCCGGTGCTTCTATTCAAATTTTGTGAGGCAAAATTACATAACAGAATATACTTTGTAAAACATACCCCAACCAACAGGCAAAATAAACACAAAGAACATGTAGATTAATTCACAGAACTGTCTCAAAGGTGTGTTCCTCCACAAAATAAACTCCAGCTGATATAAAGCCATTCAGTTTCCTCGAGCAGACAAACAAGTGTTTCAAGTGTTCAGTGAGCCGGTTGTTATGAGTGCAGCAGATGACGTAATCAATCCAATGTCCAGCAAATATACTCCACAAAAACAAACTCCAGCCAACAGGAGGCATAAGCACAAAGAGCGAACAGATTCATCCACAACTGACCCGAAGGAGTGTTATTCAACAAAACAAGCTCCAGCCAATAGGTGGAACCAGCACAAAAAAACAAAAAAACAGGCATCCTGGTTCCTTGGATGATCAAGAGTCAAATTCACTCAGAGGTCACGTAAAAAAAAAATACACCATGACTTACTCAGTCCGTCAACTTTATAAAAGATGTCCTTTATGTGAGCATGTAGATATTTTGCGGTCATCCATAGTGTCCATTCTCAATCTGGCCTGGAACTTCAGTGTAAAAGTGATCTTCTGTCAATGCAAAAGTTTCTTGGAGTCATGCCACAAAACAAACTTCAGCCGCTAGGCAGAGCAATCGCAAAAAGAAACAAAAATGTCACCCAGCTTCCTCGGACAGTCGAGACACTAAACAGCGAGTCAGTCCACTCACATAAGAAATGCCCAATGGTTTACTCACCCATAGTTTGTATGAAGCCAGTGCCTTTTTGGGGCATAAAAATACTTTGCTGCCGTCCTTGGCGTCTATTCTCAGTTTGGCCGAAACATCAGTGCAAAAGCGGTCTTCCGTTGATGTAAGAGTTTCTTACATTCCTTGAACCGATCGCGTTTCTCTCTTGTCGAATTCGCAAAATCCAAGAGAGCTTTCCTTTGCTCCTCACCTGGCGCAACATGAGATCTTTATCGGATGATCTCAGAAATTTGCCCAGAATTGATCGGGGCCTGTCTCCCTCAGCAGATCCGCGAGCAGGGACTCTGTGAGCTCGCTCGATTTCCAGTTTATGGCCAATTATGTCGAGCAGACTCGGGAAGAGCTCGTCAAGGAATTTCACCATATCTCTGCCCTCTTCATGCTCAGGAATTCCAACAATCTGTATGTTATTCCTTCGGCTCATATTTTTCCAAAAATAGATTCCAAGTCTGTTTTGGACGCGGGCAGATTAGCGGATAATTCCCTTTCCGATGATTCCAAATAATTGATCCGTTTCTCAACATACGACACTCTTTTGACCAACTCAGAGAATTTTGTTTCCATCGCCGTAATCGATCGATGTATTACAGTGAGATCTTCCAAGTCAGCAACAACCTTCGTCAGCATACCGAGATGTTGGACAGTTGACGCTGAATTTCATCTCCCGACATGCCGTCCAAATCGAGTCCCCGGCTTGCAGTCCCATCAGAGGCCTCAGCTTGAACACGTAAGTGTCTTTTAATGTCTCCAGAGTCTGAGGATTTTGACTTCTTTGCCATGTTTACCTCAAAGAGCAAATATGTAACTGGGTGTATCGAATCTCACCAGATTATGACATGAAAATAATTAAAAACCTAGCAAAGTGCGCAGAGCTAGTCGCTCACATGTCTGCTCCTCACATGGCATCACATGACTCTATGAGAGAATAAAATTTTGAACAACATTAAATTAAACACTGTAAAGTCTTGATATTTAAATGTAAGAATCCATGATTATATGTTTTGTGTTTGAGTATGTCTGGAGAGTAAATTTACATGTGAGTTGCAGCTTTATTGGTGTAAACTTGATAAACCAACAAAAATAAGATAGGTAGAGTTTATTATTTTGTTAGGGACTGTCTGATGGAGAGATTGAGTGAGACGCTGCTCTGTAAGCAGAGTGAGCGGGAGGGGTTATACTCCATACTGCAAATGATTGTTTGCAGACTTTGAATGGGAAAACTCATCTCTCTTGGTGTCTCCACTCAGACAGGGGCGCCCCGAATTTAGAAAATATAGATAGCAGATTCTTTTAGTTTATATATTTATTTTTATTTTATTTTTTGTTTTTTGTTTTTTATACACAGTGTAGGCATTGGTTGATCACAGGAAACCTGAGAAGCTGGCTTTGAGACTAAAATTAAAGGAAAAGAAATTTAAAAATGATTTGGATCATTTCATGTTCTCTGCAGTTCCAATCCGCTGAAGTTGTGCTCTTAATACCTGGTTATTAAGGTTAATACCTGGTTTATGTGTGGCAGCCTTGCCAACATTGTGATGCTTTTTCCTTGGGTTTGATCTGTGACCAATTTTACCAGATAAAATGGAAAATAAAGTTCCAACCTCCAATAAGGAGGAAGAACTAAGCAAACATTGTAGTTTGCTCTGATATCTAATAAAATAGACGTTTTCTTATTTTGAAAGTGCATATAATGGAAAATGTTATTCTTGCTAGAAGTTCTGATTTTAAGAAATATATTTTATGCATTTGATTGTGAAAGATTATTGATAATGCTAAGGAAAAATTGGTCTGTGGTGGTGGGTGAAACCTATGGAGAAACATTAAGATTAAATTGAACATCATAACATCCTCAATTAAGAATGTTAATAAATTCATAAGTCTATTCTGTGTGTGTGTCTTCTGAGACATTGGCTTTGTTGCTTATCTGGACACCGTTCAAATTGTAGTTAGGGTGATTCAGACAAGGAACACAGTTGTTAAAAAAAATGAAATTATAGTAAGAAAAAGCATCTATTTTTTTCTCTCTCTCTCTTCCTCTCTCATGCAGTGAGATGGAACATTGCAAGGCTGCATTGCGTGCTGTGGAGACCGGTAACTCAGCAGACAGAGAGCGAAAAAGGGAGGGGGTTGAGTGAGGCAGACAGAGAGAGTGAAAAAAGAGGGGCACTGAGCAGACAGAAGCACAGAGACACAGAGAAGGCTTTTTTCTCTGTGTTCCTCCTAAAATAGCAAACTAATGTGGAAGCAGGCCGTTACCAAATTTGAAAGAATACGAAAACTAACAGAAACAAGAAAATAAATAGAATTAGAAAGACTATTAATGGAAACACAGGGAATTAGTAATAATTTCTGGAAAGAATCTGAATCTTGACTGTGTAGGCCAAAAAAGGGAATTGACAGAACAAAAGAAAAAAGAGTTTCTGAACAAATTGACAACAATCACAAATTTAAAGGAAATAGAACAGGAATGGCCATCTGAAGACTGGAGATCTATAGTGGACAAACATTTGACCTTTGAACCATTGGTCCAATTGAATGATCTTTATATGTTGAGTCCTTCTCAATTGGGGCAATTAGCATCATCAGCAAAAATACCCATTGACCCAATATATGTGCCTTATGTCAGAAGGAATTCAAGAAGCCGATGGCCAAAGGGGGCAGGAGGGGCAACAATTCTAAGAAATGGCTACCTTATGATAAGATCAGACATACGACCAGTGCAGTGGAAAAGTAAGACACTATTCCATAAAGACAGTAGTGGAGAAATAACACCAATTTACACAACAAATGGAACTGTAGGAAAAGTAGAAGAGGCAATTGTGTTAAGCAGAGATCCAGAGCGGAGGCAACAGCTGTAGGTGGAAGTATATGGGTGTTAAAACGAAAAGAAATAATAGCAATTAACCACTGTAAATAATGAGTGATTCTTATAGAAATAGAAGAGGGAAAGGGAGAAATAGAAGAAGGAGAGGAAGGGAAATTTTAAACCAAGAGGAAAGGGGAGCCCTGATTGACTTCCTTGAACCTTTTCATTTAGAATATTGTGATAGAAGTGAATTAAATGTTTCTGTAGTTTCATGGGGAGGGTGTGTGAGAAAAGTTGACCTCTAAGTTGACCTTTTCAGTTCTCCTCTGAGTGTCTGTAAATGTCTTTTTGAAATAAGGTAATGACTGATCTCATTGGACAATGTAGTTAGTGTACTGCTTTTCCTGTTCCTACAAAGGTATATAATGCTTTGCTGAACAATAAAGTATGAGAAAACTCTGATGCATACTTAAGTGTCTATATCATTTCTCCCTTCATGAGGATCCGGATCGAGACAGCGACTGCAGACCTGACTTGATACTTAGGGGCCAATCCTAAAAATTCCTAACAGCCTGTCATGTATAATTAACCCCTTCTCTCACTTTTATGCATTGGGCAGGAGGAATAGCTGCCACAGGTCACTGGTTTGCTGAAGATGAGCTTTGGAGTTTTTACATAATTAGCCAAGGAGGAGACATTATCTGGATGCAGAACAATTCACATTGGTTAGGAGCAGAAGTGCCTGTAAAACTATTAAACAGAAAACAAATAAATGCTATTCTGAAATTTTTGAGAAAGACCACAGACTTTAGGAACTGTGACAAGTCCTCAACCCAGCAAAAGCCCAGGGGAAGTCAGGGGTCGGATACTTTTAGTGATCCTCATCTGACCAGCTTGGTGAACACTAGTTAAGAATAGATACGAGCTGGGGTTAGAGGGGTACATTGAAATATAATATACACCGTGATAATAAAAGTTAAGCAACAATGACATCAACACCAGTAGAACACAATAAGGGAGCTGTCTAAAAAATGGGGGAAAAAAACAAAGAGCTTAAACACAAAATGGCCAGCAGATGGAACATCTGATGTGGCTATGTGTAGAGAAATGGAAGCATTGATCAAAAATCACAAAGCCAAGATAAGAGATAAAAAGAACAAGAAGTATTTCAGTTGTTTAAAAATCATGGGATAACATTAATAAAAGCTGAGAGACAGGCAAAAAGACCATTAGATGATAAAAGTGAAAAAACAAAGAGACCACCTCCCTATGCACCAGCTCTTGACCAACCTGCAAAACAAATGCCTGCTATATCAGGAACAGTAGAAATAAAAGGGAACATAGACATAAAAGATGATAATGCTGATAGGGACAGTGAAGGGGTAAGCATTAGAGAAGAAATGGGAAACATAACCTCAGAAGGTGTGGAGATCATGAACGCCTATCAAAATGTGACATCAGCATTAGCTGAGATGAGAGGAAGACAATAAGAAGAACAGAATATGTCCCAAAGACAAGCAGACCTGAGAAATGAACAAGAAATAGAAGAGGAAGATAGGCCACGGGCAAGAGTTACACCTAAGAGACACTTAACAAAAAGGCTAAAAAGCACTGGAGCAAGAGATAGTGGAGACTGGGGAGCAAATAGCCAGGGAGAAACAAAAGAGAAGAAAAACGCAGAGCATGCTCAAACAGCCCTAAAAGAGAATGTAAATGTCACAGGCAACCTGGTCCTTGAAGATGTTCCAAAAGAGAAGCCATGTTGGACAAGAGACCAACAAAGAAGATTGGTAAGAACAACGAGCATGCATCTCCCAAGTGCATACCCAAGCAATGTGCATCTCACCAATGAATGGTTAGACAGCCTGAGACTACATGATGACTGACCAAGTGACAGGGACATGTCTGATGAAGAGCAAGGCTATGAACATCAACCCAGAAGATATCCAAGCGACATGCAGTGAAGAGCAGCAACAATATTTCAGTGATCCAGAGATCCCCAGTAAATATTTGAAAAGACAGTGTCCAATTTTAATCAAAGGAACACAAGGACAGTATGTGCCATGGGCCAATCAGGATCTAGATGGACTGATAGCACGCCTTCCAGACATCCATTAGGGGGCTGGAAAATGGATCAGAGTAATTAAAGAAGCATTATTGGCCAAATGTCTAAGAGGATCACATAAAAAAATGCATCTAAAAGGAGCAATTGATTATACATGACTGGATGGAGTTGCATTTGACAGATATCGCACTGACATGTGGGAAGAATTGAGAAAAGAATACCCAACACAAATGGATCCAAAATCCCTGAGAGGGGAACCAATAAATGAAGCTGAAAATCCAATTATCCACTCAAATTATCCACTCAAATCCACTCAAATCCACTCAATCCATGGCATGGACCACAACAGGGCTGTTCAGAGAATCCTATGGGGAGGGTTCAGCTTTGTTGGGCCTCGTGTATTCAGATAGAAGACAAAGGCAGGCCTAACACGGTCATAAAACCTAACTCAGCCCCCACACACCAAGTCGTAAATCTTATTGATAAAAATCGTGCCAAAATCAAACAAAGGGAGTCCAAAACAGACTACAAATCCCATGAAGCCTTGCTCACTAAAGGATCGAACTCTCAACTCCTATTGGATGAGGCACACAAGAGAACATCCCTAAAACCATGACATCATCAGGAGTAGAAATACCTCTGAAATGCTTCTGGGATTTGCTTCCTGCAACTTTGTTCACCGAGTATAGATGTAGCTCATCGCTGCTCTCAGGTGCAACCTCGTGGCACAGGGAAGTAATGTCCGACTTGAAACTGTGGCCATACAATCTCCATCTCGCTGGATGAGTTGAGATTACTCTGTGTTCAACCGAACACTCTAATGGATCCGAAGGAGACCGCTGAGCAATCCGCATCTTCATCCGTTTGCCTGCAGAAGTGAAGAGATAAAAGATTTCTCTTCCATCTTCAATCAAGTCAACATTTCTGATTTCTCCGCCAGCCCACCGAGAAGCAGTCAGCCGTACGCCCGCCGACAGAGCGAGGAAACGGCCTCCCGTCATCACCCGAGCCTCAAGGAAACGGGTCGGAGTTAAAGGACGGAGGAACACACACTCTACCTGTGTCCTCATGCGATTCAAGTAAGAGGTTTACGTCTGGGCAGAGATAGAATATTATAGTGTGTTATTCTTGTGTTTCAAGGTTTTTGCATGTACAGTTTACGGACCGCCATGTCCGCTCATTATTAATACTCAGGGTATTAATTATCACAAATTTGTTTTGCTGTATTGTGGTCCAACCAAATTGGACTGTTGTGCATTTTCGCCATCGCGGGTGAGACCGGCAACTGTTTTGATCCATTAAGAGTCAAAGAACGCGGGACTGTTTACAAGCAGTCCACCACGTCTCTGAGTGATAAACTAACAGCTGCTTTCTCTCCCACGATCACGAAATCGGCTTTGGTGCCGTCACTAAATTCCCTCTCTCTCTCGTACTAACACACACACACACACACACTCTCACACACACACACCCTCATGTGTTATAGGATTATTTTGATTTCCATATCTAATCATATCACTGTTTAGTTTGTAGTTGTAAGTCGGAAGTTTATTGACTGCACTGTATTAATTATTAATTGATATTACTGCATAAATAAACTTTGTTATATTACAAAGAGAAGTGTTTTGGTTTGTTTTGCATACACCTGTGTCATGCTGACGGGATGTCAGTGCTCGGATTCAAGCCTTCATTCATTGTTTTTTTTTCCCAAAAATCTATATTCTTCGGATGTTGATTTTCCTAAGAAAACAATCTAATACTGACACTGTTATACTATCTGGTTATTAGTCCCTGATTCCAGGGTGGTGCCCCGTCAATGTTAATCCTTATTAATATTCTATTGATTTTTGATAATTGATAATTATCTTTGATGATTGTTGATTTTGAAGGATCAATAAGCTAGTGTTAATTTTAATTAATGTATCATAGATGTTAATGATTGGTGATTATTTTTGATAATTGTTGATTTAAAGGTTTAAAAAAGCTAACATTGATTCTCATCAATGTTCTATTGATTTTAATAATTAATAATTGTCTTTGATAATTATTAATTATTGCTAATAACCAAACCCACTCCTAAACATAGCGCACTACATTTACTGGAGCCCCATATGAGGTTTTAATGAGTTAGATTCAATTAATTAATTTAAATATTAATTAATAACTAAATAAATATTTATTAATTATTTCTGATAGTAACACTGATCTAAACAACCAGTAAAGCCCTACAGCTTCCAATTATATCTTCTGATGCTGATCAAGAACCTAGGCTGCAGGTTAAAATAGAGGGTAAAACAATACCAGTTATGCTAGATACCGGAGCGACGTTTACTTGTATAAGTCCAAATTATGCCTCTCACCTCCCCAAGTCTGGAAATTATGTAAAGACAGTAGGATTCTCAGCTAATTCCAACAGCTCCAGTTAGCATAAAAGTAAACAACGCAGAAATAAAATTTCCCATTCTAATATCAGAACAAACACCTGTTAACCTGTTAGGGAGGGATGCTATATGTAAAATGAATTTACAGGTATGGTGCTCTCCAGAAGGCATATACATAGACAGCAGGGGCATCAAACAAATGACTGTCACAAAGTTTCAAGAACCTCAAGAGCCAGAAAAACATTAGAAAAAACAGTAAACAAATGGAGAAAATACATTAAAGAACAGCTCTGTGAACCAAGCATGCCAAAAACTGAATTCCATTGTACCATAATATATGAATCAGGAAGGGACCCAGAGCTTGAAAGGAAATGGTTGACTGACACAAAAGGACAAGAAGTGCCATTGAGATCACAATATATAATTGTATGGCCAGAAGGAGCAGCACTACAAATTGAGAAATGCAACTTTATTGAACAATGGTTTCAAGTACCAAACTCAGTTCCACATGTTACTTTATACAAGGGAAGTCAGGCAAAAGATCTAGGACCAATGATGAAAAGACCAGAAAAGAAAAGTGGGAAGCCACTGAAAATCCTTTAATCTTTGAATCTTTGAATAAAACATGCCTACAAATTCTGTGTTATACTGCTATGGGAGGCATTCCAAGGGTTGTGGTGATTACTAAAGAAAAAGAAAAATTAGATTCAAAAACAGTTGAACTAATTTCAAAAATGAAAAAACATGTGCCTGCTGAACTGTGGTCTCAACATGATACAGATGTAGGTTTAGTAAAATCTGCTAATCCAGTTAGAATTAAACTTAAACCAGGAGTAAATCTACCAAGAAAACAACAATATCCGTTAAAACAGGAAGCTGTAGAAGGAATTAAAAAGACAATTGAGGGATTGAATAAGGCAGGGGTGTTAATTGAAAAAGTAAGTCATTGCAACACACCCATATTGCCAGTTACTAAGGCAGATACATCAAAATGGCGCTTAGTGCATGATTTGAGAGCAGTTAATGAGGTAATGGAAGACTGGCCTGCAAAAGTTCCAAATCCACATACGCTGTTGACTAATGTTCCTCCTGCTGCCAATTATTTTACTGTTATTGACCTGTGCTCTGCTTTTTCAGCATCCCTTTAGCAGAGGAAAGCAGATACCTTTTTGCATTCACCTATCAAGGTAAACAATATACATGCCCCAGGGATTTAAACATACTCCACATGTGTTCAATCAAGTTTGAAAGCTGATTTGGAAGATGTTAGATTGGATAGCACATTGATACAATATGTAGATGATCTGTTGATTTGTTCAGATGCTCTACCCCTTGCATTGATGAAATACCGCATGCAGACCAATAGAATCACTAATCTAACACTGCATGAAATGCTAACAGGCAGACCCATGCCAGTACTACATTTGAGAGGTCCTTATGAAGGCCCACCTTCAGAACAATTACAGATCGAGCAAAGGGCTTACATGAGACAATTAACTGCTATACACAAAGCTATTTATTCACAGGAACAGAACAGGGGACCCAAGCAGGAAGAAGTGCCATGTCCCATAGTTCCTGGAGACCAAGTTTATTTGAGAGTTTTTAGGAGAAGATGGAATGAACCCAGAAGGGAAGGCCCTTATAAATTAGTGAGAGCAACCTCAACAGCAGTACAGGCCAAAGGTAGTACAATGTGGTATCATTTAAATCACTGCACTAGGGTGCCTAAGCTGAGGTTACCAAGACCAGCAGAGCAAAGAGATAGAGCAGAAGATCAGGAAGTAGAGTCTCCTGAAATTGAAGGAGAACCTGAAACCCATGACCAAGAAAGAGCTGAACAAGAGGAAAGCCCAGAGCAGAAGGGAGAAAGTTGTGACGCTGTTACACCTCATTCTAGGGCAGCTGAGCATGCTGAAGCTAGAGATGAAGTACAGCTGCAGGAGGATGTATGGCAACCAGTGGGGTCAGAACTGGAAGGTGAGGAAAGTTCTGATTTGGATCTTACTGTTGGTACACCTGCTGCAAAGGATACCGCAGACTCAAGGTCTCCCAGATACCAATCCCCAAGACTCAGAGCAGGCAGGGCCTTCCCAACCCAACTTCTCACCAAGGCCAGGAGAATGATGATATCTGCTTCCATTAAATCAACACAAGGTACTCAAGTAAATAAGTCTATTAAAAAGAGGTACCCATATGACGACTGTGATTTTGAAGATCAGTCCACAGATTCTAAGGCAAAGCCTAAAGAAAACCCTCAAACTACAGGATTGAAATATCAGGCTACAAAACCGCCACTTTCTCCATACCAGCCTAAGCAACCGCCATCAACAATGATGTATGATGATTCAGATTTTGAAACTGAGCCATCATTAAGAGAGGAAAGGCTGTTAGATAATGCACATCAAAATGACTGGTTTAGATGGGCTGAATACACAGTAAAACAATCAGGAATGCCTAGCTGCGTGTTATGTTCACCATCACCTATGAAAAAACGTACAATTGCCCCAAACCAATATGACTATATACATTGTGTGCAATATTACTCAAAAAAATTGTGTTAAAGGGGAAAGAACATCTTTTTGCCCATCTGAATGTCTGGCATTTCTAGGGAATCCAGAATTCAACAAATACTATGACAAGGAAGGCTGGGGGGATGACTGTAGACATCTAGATATTTGAAAGCCCTCTAACATATGTAATAAATCAAGATCTAGAATATGAGTGCTTTAATAAATCCAAAGGAGAGGTAGATATGGGAGAATTTCAAGGAAACTGTGCGGTACTGTGGCATCTTGATGACAAAATGTATGATCGGGGAGAAATGTTGAAGTTTAGCAGAATGATATTTGCAACAGCCACAATAAAAGAACATTTCACACTAACAGAGGGTTCAAGGTGTGTGGGTAAACTCATGGGAAATTGCCTTATAAATTATGAGAACCAAACTGTAGTCTCCCCTGTAATGAAAATATATGAGGAACAAACAGCAGCCATTGAGAGAACAAACAGAAGACGGTTGAGAGCTATATTGCCTAAAAATTGGAAAGGAATGTGTACTAGAGTAAGACTAGTGCAAGAAGTAACCTTGTTAACATGGGACCCCCAAGAATCTGAAAGCCAGACTGAACCAAGAAAAATTGTCCCAAACAAACGCAGAGTAAAGAGAGCATACAAACCAGACCCTAATGTTTATTTAGATGCAATCGGTCAACCAAGAGGAATACCACAAAAATTTAAGGCCAGAGATGAAATAAAATCAGGTTTTGAGTCTATATTTGTATGGATAACACCAAATAAAATGCAGAATGGATCAATTACATTTATTATAATCAGCAGAGATTTATTAATTACACTGATGATGCATTGAAGGCCTGAGGTGAACAGGTAGCTGCAACCAGCAAAATGACATGGCAAAATAGACAGGCCCTAGACTGGCTACTGGCAGAAAAAGGCGGAGTTTGTGTAATGTTTGGAGCTGAGTGTTGTACTTATATCCCAAATAATACAGCTCCTGATGGATCCTTTACCATAGCCATGAAAAAGTTGAAAAACTTACGAGAAGAAGTGACTGCGAATGCTGGGAGAGATCAACATATTGGCAAATGGTTTGACAACCTATTTGGATCCTGGGGAGAATGGCTTACTAAAGTAGGAATAATAATGGCTGTAGCTATTGTTATTTTTGTGGTGTTGTTGTGTTGTGTTGTGCCTCTCCTCAGATCAATGATGGCCACTGCTGCAGCTAAACAGATGCTCATTGTGTCAGTAAAGCAATCTGGAGTTGATATAGGGTTCACCATAGGCCCTGGACTGGATGAGCTGGATGAATTCTAGTAAAACCCTGGAATGACACAAAAATGGTAGGGAAGGGGACCCTTTTGTTTTGACTCTTTGTTTTCAATTTTCTCTTGTTTTTGGATAGCAAGGGAGTCAGTATACTCATTGTATTTTCTTTTATAATAAAATTAGGTAGTACTTTAGAATGGAGAGAGTAGGCAGGAAGATAGAGGGTATTATCTTTATTATTTTGGCATATACCCCTTCCTGAAGTGATTATTTTCTTTTAAATGATGTTTGTTGTTTAATCAAACCATGTGAATGAAAGGAAATGATGAAGGTCTGAAGCAGATCATTATCCGTGTTATGAGGTAATGTAACTAGGTAATGTAACCAGAATTAAAAATGAAAGGTGTACTATGATTATCTGCACTATATGTACTTTATAAATGTTTAAGACGTTCGAATAATCTCTGAAGGTAAATTACTATAGAATGTGCATTTATGAACTCTAAAAACACTGAAAGTGCCACTGGAGGTTCAGAGAATTAAACATCACAAAGACAGGATCAACGATGCACCTCAGTGCTTAGCAGCAAGAGCAAGACTCTACTGGTGGTTTAAAAATCCGCTGTCTGCTCCAACACCACCAGATAGCGCTCCAGGCTACCGGAAATGTCTGTGAGTTCCTCTGGCACCGTGGGATGTATCATATGCTAAATTGTCTACTAATATTGTCTAATCACTATAGTATGTTAACCTATTGAAATAAGTCTAATCACTGATGTACTCTACATAACGCAAGGGCACCTTTGCATGCACATGCTTTATACAAGAATTTGATTACTGATACCCTCCAGAAAATAACTTAGATAGGGAGCGATGAGATCTTGAGATCAAATGTGGAGGGAGATGTTTCAAATCACTTTTATTGTCACACAACCATATACACAAGTGCAATAGTGTGTGAAATTCTTGGGTGCAGTTCCAAGCAACATAGCAGTCGTGACAGTGATGAAACATATACCAATCTACAATAAACATCAAATTTACACAACACAATTTAAAATCTAATATGCACATAATTACACACAACACAATATACAAATAATAACATACAATGTACATTATACAATACACACAATATAGAATACACATTGTACAATAAAAAAAATAGTATATATAGTATATATAAAATGTACAGAAGGTTGTATTGTACTGTATTGACATTCATGCTGTCGGTTGATAGTCAGTTGCCAGTGTGTTTTTAAGAGAATATAATTTATGACAGTCCAGTGTGAGATAATAAGATTAATAAAGTGCAGTGCTGATGTATATTGATCGTGAGAGATAAAGAGTTCAAAAGTCTGATTGCTTGGGGGAAGAAGCTGTCATGAAGTCGGCTGGTGTGGGTCCTGATGCTGTGATACCGCCTGACTGAGGGTAGCAGTGAGAGCAGCCCATGGCTCGGGTGGCTGGAGTCTCCGATGATCCTCCGAGCTTTTTCACACACCACCTGGTGTATATGTCCTGGAGGGAGGGAAGCTCATCTCCGATGATGTGTCTGGCAGTTCGCACCACCCTTTGCAGGGCTTTGCGGTTGTGGGCGGTGCTATTACCGTACCAGGCGGAGATGCAGCCAGTCAGGATGCTCTCTACAGTGCTGGTGTAGAACCGTGTGAGGATGTGGCGGTTCATTCCAAACTTCCTCAGCCGTCTCAGGAAGAAGAGGCGCTGATGAGCCTTCTTTATAATGGCCTCAGTTGGACGGACCATGTGAGTTCCTCAGTGATGTGGACACCCAGGAACTTGAAGCTGCTGACTCTCTCCACTGGTGCTCCATTGATGGTGATGGGGTTGTGTTCTCTTTCTCTTCTCCTGAAGTCCACCACAAGCTCCTTTGTCTTACTGACATTGAGGGAGAGGTTGTGCTCCTGACACCAGTGTGTCAGAGTGTGCACCTCCTCTCTGTAGGCTGTTTCATCATTGTCAGTGATTAGTCCTACCACCGTCGTATCATCAGCAAACTTAATGATGGCATGGGAGCTATATGTTGCCACACAGTCATGTGTACAGGGAATACAGGAGTAGGCTAAGAACACAGCCCTGCGGGGCTCCAGTGTTGAGGGTCAGTGATGAGGAGATTTTACTGCCCATTCTAACCACCTGGCATCTGCTTGACAGGAAGTCCAGGATCCAGCTGCACAGCGAGCTGTTTAAGCCCAGAGCCCGGAGTTTCTCATCAAGCTTGGAGGGCACTATGGTGTTGAATGCTGAGCTGTACAAACAGCATTCTCACATAAGTGTTCCTTTTTTCCAGGTGGGAGAGAGCAGTGTGTATTGTAGATGCAATGGCATCATCAGTGGAGCGGTTGTTGTGGTAAGCAAACTGCAATGGGTCCAGTGATGGAGGCAGCATAGAGCAGGTGTAATCTCTGATTAGTCTCTCAAAACATTTGCTGAGTGATTTTGGATTGCTTTGGTACAGGCACAATGGTGGACATTTTAAAGCATGTGGGGACTACAGACAAAGAGAGGGAAAGGTTGAAAATATCTGTAAAAACACCAGCCAGTTGGTTCGTGCACACTCTGATGACACAGCCGTCTGGATCCGCGGCTTTACAGATATTCACCCGTCGGAAGGATCAGGTTACATCCGCTACAGAGACGGAGAGTGAACTAACCTCTGTAGGTTCGGCTGCGAGAGCTCTCTCTGTGAGGGCTGTGTTATTTCCCTCAAACCGTGCATAAAAAGTATTTAGCTCATCCAGGAGAGAGGCAGCGGTGTTCACGGCAGAGTTTTTATTCCCTTTAAAGTCTGTGATGATATTAATTCCCTGCCACATGCTTCTAGAGTTGGTGGTATTAAACTGTCCTTCAATCTTGTTCCTGTACTGGAATTTTGCTGCTCTGATAGTTTTTTGGAGGGCATAACTGGCTTGTTAATTCTCCTCCGCGTTCCCGGAATTAAAAGCGGAGGTCCGCACATTAAGTGCCACGCGAACATCGCTATTAATCCAAGGTTTCTGGTTTGGGTAGATCCATATTGTTTTGGACGGAACAACATCCTATACGCACTTTCTGATGAAACACGTTACGCTATCAGCGTAAACCTCAACGTCGTCAACAGAGGCAGACCGGAACATCTCCCAGTCCGCGTGATCAAAACAGTCTTGTAGCATAGAGTCTGATTGGTCTGACCAACACTGGATCATTCTGAGGGTGGGTGCTTCCTGTTTCAGTTTCTGCCTGTAAGCGGGCAGAAGCAGAATGGAAGAGTGGTCCGATTTGCCAAATGGTGGGCGGGGGAGGGATTTGTAGCCATCCCGGAAGGGAGAGTAGCAATGGCACAAAACCCGGTCCCCTCGTGTGTTAAAACTGATGTGTTGGTGTTATTTTGGTGCAATTGATTTAAAATTGGCTTTGTTAAAGTCCCCGGTCACAATGAACCTCAGGGTGCGCGGTTTCCTGCTTGCTTATAATCCTGTACAGTTCCTTGAGTGCCCGGTCTGTGTCGGCTTGTGGGGGGATGTACACAGCTGTGATAATGACCGCTGTTATTTCCCTCGGTAGCCAGAATGGTCGACACAGAAGCATGAGAAATTCCAGATCAGGAGAGCAGAAAGGCTTGACAGAATGTACGTTCCTCTGATCACACCAGGATTTGTTGATCATAAAACATACACCACCACCTCTGCTTTTACCTGAGAGGTCTTTCGCTCTGTCCACTGTGCATGGAGAACTCCGTGGGTTCGATGGCTGAGTCTGGAATCTCCGCAGACATCCAAGTTTCTGTAAGGCAGATAATGCAGCAGTCCCTCATCTCTCATTGGAAAGATATCCGCGCTCTCAGCTCGCAGAGCTTGTTGTCCAGAGACTGAACATTTGCCAGTAGAATACTGGGTAGCGGGGGTCGACTTGTGCGACATCTTACTCTGATGAGAACGCCAGCTCTGTTTCCCCTTTTCCTTCTGCATTTCCGCGGCCGGGCAGCCCAGACAAAGGGCTCCGCTGGTGTGTTTGTAAACAGCGGGTCGGCATTGAGGAATTTGAAGTCCGGTTTACGGTGTGTAATTGCAGAACCAATGTCCAAAAGTGTTTGGCTGTCATAGACAATAAGGCAGACAACATCCAAGACAAAAAACATAAGAATTGTAAACAAAACAAACAAAAAAACTACAATGTTGTTTCAGAGCTCGCAACGCAGCAGCCATACTCGGCACCATCTTGAGTCCAATCTCCGCCAAGACTGTTTGGTCTTATTGCTCCTCCGGAGTACAGTTCCATAAGAGCAGGCATTGTTAGAGGAATGTGTGACTTATGAGTCACTTGAAAGGACTGATGGGGTTGCACTCTGAGAAAGGGCGACAGAAGTTGAGATTCAAGGGAGGGAAAAAGTGAAAGCCCTCTTAAGTCTCAAAGGAGGGAATAAATAGTAGATTTTTATATCAACATGAACTAAAAACATAGAAAAGAATTAACATAGAAAGCCAGGACTTTGTGTGACCCAGGAGAGGGCATATGAGGTTACTGAAAGTGCTAATGCTGCAAAAAACACTCTGTGCACTCAGTTGTAGTAAAGAACAATTGTACTGCGACATGAGAAAACTCTGGAAAGCACAGCAATGTTAAAGATTAACACAACCATGATCAAAGTAACTATATTATGCTCAGATTGTGATGTATTATTCACTCAGAATGTATATGAATTTAAAATGTTTTTTTTGTTTTTTTTTGGACTAAAAGCCAGGTTCCCACCATTGAAAAGAGGTCAGAGGCTCTGTGAAATAATGGTGGCAAACAGAATCCATTGGATACAAAAAATTTAAGAGGGCGTAGACATGAGGTAATTCTAGATAACAAACTGTATATAAAAGGAGGGTTTTGACAAAGAGAGTCAGATCTCAGCTGACATCTCAGGTTTGTTGGTTTGCTCAATAAACTCTAACCTTTGACACCAGTTTTCTTACAGAAAGGGAAGAAACGTTTTCTATGCTCCACAACAGGTCTAGGTGTAGTGGGACAGCTAAGTATGTAGTGGGACAGCTAGTGAAATGCCGTGGTGATTCAGTGTGGGTCTCAGTCAGTATGAGTAATAAATTAGGTTTTGCTTTTTTAATACAACAAACAAAAGAAAAGTTTTTTTTTTCAACTGAATAAACAATATTTTTTTTCTACAACTGAAATATTCTTTCCTTTTGAAACAAAATCCTTTCCAATAAAAGAGCAAGACATTTATTTACTCCTTTTTTTTCAAATTATCAGGATTACACCATACACCTATCATGTGGCACAGGTGAACTGTTACCACAGACAATTTTAGGTGGAGCACTGGAAAAACGTTGGTTACCTGACACCTTTTCCTACAATTTGATTTGAGCCATGGATGGGTAGGATGCCATGAGCTTGGCGTTGGTGGAAGCAAGGAGAGGGGCTATTGGAGTGGGAATAGATGAGGTAAAACACACGTAACAGTTCAATCAATGACTTGATATTCAACTCAGTTCTTATTGGTGCGATGTTACTCAGGATTAATGGATGTTTTGTCACCAGGTTCAGTCTCTGACTTTACAAGGAATAAGGAGGGAGGAGACAAAGGGAAAGGAGAGAAGGACAGGGTAAACTCTTCAAATTTTGTGTCAGCAATGCAGATTTTCAAAGTACATTTTTTTAGTTGTTTTTCTGTGTTTTGCAGTGCGTGGGAAGAGTTGCTGTATCTTCCTTGATGTACCCTTGGTACAATGTCTTTTTGATAAAAGACACCTATCTTCTTGGTGTACATTAACATGCAGATCATTTATTCGCCTTTTAATGTTCTCTGGAATGGTCTGCCATCTTTTGACAATTTCAAGAATGCCTTCTAATAGGATGTACTACTGTCTTGTTGCTCGTAAGACATATCAGGATTGTCAGTTTGATTCACAGAACATTTTTTTCATTTATGGTCATGCCAAACAACTATGTTGCTAAAATAAAGCAGGAACATATACCATGATAAGAGAATGTGCAACACATACAAGAATAGGTTTTCAAAGTCCTCTCCCACAAAGGCTTTCCACATCGATTTCCATTGTCACCTCAGAGCAGACATTGAAGAGATCTTTGTCTTGTACAGCTCTTGTATGAACTTCCAGCTGAAGAGCAAGTTCAGGGTATCATTATCCTTTTCATTGAGAATATCTAGCAACACCAAATGTTTGCATACTTGACCTTTCACACCAACAGGGCAACTGGAGAAGCACTCTGCTGGGCAGGTTCTGTAGAAAAGGGAAGGTTCTTGTTCGGATGGTACAGTATACATGTATATTTGTGATGATTCTCTTGTAATGTGGTCAGTCCAGCATTTTTCCATCAGTCCAGTTTGTTTTGTTAAATGGTTCCTCTGACTTCATGGCCAGTGAATTGTGACAGAAGTCTGTATGTCAACTGCATAGGCTTTAAGCTTTTGCTAAGAGAAATTACCCTTCTAACTACTTGTTGGTCTCTGAATTCTCATGGTCATAACAACGTCCATAATCAGCCCATGCATGATTGATTGGTTCCAAGTTCCTCAGGAAGTAAACGCAAACTTCTTGGTAATGAGAAAAGTAATTTAGAAGCTTTTTAGCCACTCTGTAATGAAAAAAAAAAAAAAAGTTATTGTGAGTCTGCAAGCTAAGCCACAACTTAAAAGCTTAAATGCATTCATGAGAGCATCTTTTCTCTCTCTATCTCTGCCTTTACAATATTAGTACCAAAGGTTTTTATATATATATATATATATATATATATATATATATATATATATATATATATATATTATTTTTTTTTTTTTTTTTTTTTTTTTTATGGACAATTATACAAGGTATAGTTTAGAGATGCACAAATATTTTGACCACCACTTTTTTTTTTTTTATCCAGAAGGTGTGACTATAAAGGTATCTATGTTTTAATTCAGCAAATATGAAAATATTTTTACTATATAATTGAACAATTTAAACAAACAAAACATGTAAATACAGTACACCATTGCACAAGCTCTCTCTTTTATTTATTTATTTTTTATTTTTTACGCAAACTAGGATTTCTCCCCTGGTAGTTGAAGAGGATGGCCCACTAACACCTGAATCTGACTTCATCAACCACTAAGCAACAACCTGTGAACCAGAACATATGTAATGGATTATGCAAATATCATTACAATTACTGATTGACAAAAAAAAAATAAAAAAAAATCCCATTACAAATTCCCTCTTACTTACTTGGAGTACATGGTACCAGCAGAGGAACATCAGACTCGGGGAAAACTTTGTTCAAAGCATTTATTTTTACTCATGTCTTTGTCAACCATGAAGCATCTTCAAAGAAAAATAAATTTCAGTTACCTTGTCCCACATTGCTTTGCTATAGTATAGAACAGGGTGTTTCATAAAAAATATGAGTGATATAAGTGAAAAGTTATGTTTCATTGAAGAAGATTTAAATTCTGATGAGAAATGACTCCTAACAGCTTTCTAAGCTTAAAAAGTTGCTTTTGGGATTTTGAGAGCTGTTTCATAAAGTTTGCACAGTTCTGTGTTAACTGAGATTTCGGACCCACTTTATATTAGGTGGCTTTAACTACTTTGTACTTAGCCATATTATACAATGTACTTATTATTTGCATTTAAGTTGTTGCATTGAATTTACATTTAAAGTACCTGCATTTAATTACATTTGTAGTTACACAGTTACTGTGGACATTTTGCAGAACAACATATAGTTACACAGTAAATACATAGTCTTGTATGTATTTAATGTTAGTACATAGTAGTTAAGGCCACCTAATATAAAGTATGACCCAGATTTCTTCAATAAAATTACTGAATACCTCTTATAATGCATGCAAACATGGTGTAATGTTGCATTTGGCTTGTAATGCTTTCTTTTGCAGTGCATATCTGCATTGGAGTGATGTTAATGAAAAGTCATGTTACATTGAAAAAGAAATGAATTCTGATAAGAAATGACTCCAATCAGCTTTTTGGGCAATAAAAGTTGCATCAAATGTGCGAAAACATGTTAATGATGCATTTTGAATATGTTGACTGACAGTAGTGAAAATTCATGTTTCATTGAAAAAGAAATGAATTCTGATGAGAAATTACTCCACACATCTTTCTAAGCTCAAAAAGTTGCTTTTGGGCCCTTTGATAGTTGGTTCATGAAGTTAACACAGTTCTGTTTTAACATTCAGATTTCTTCAATAAAATGACTGTATATCACTTATAATGCATGCAAACAATTATGTATTTTGACTTGTAATGTTCTCTTTTGCAATGCATAGTGAATATGTTGAATGACAGTACTGAAACGTCATGTTTCTTTGAAAAAGATTTGACTTCTGATGAGAAATGTCTCCAAACAGCTTTCGGAGCTTAAGAAGTTACTTTTGGGCTGTTTCATGAAGGTAAGGTAACATTAAAAAGGATACTTGCAACTTTGATGTGGAAAAAAGTATTTATAAAACTCTCATAATCATAGGAAAACCAAGACGTAAAAAACATGTATCATAATGAAAGGTAAGGAAGGTTAACGTAACACCAAACTCAACACAACATAAACTAAACAAACAATTGGAAAAATACCATAATTTCTCAAACATTTGAGGATGAATCAAAGTAGAAAAATGAACAATTAAACAAATGTTGAACGTAGTAATATTTAAATTAGAAAACACTACAGAGAAAAGGACTTGTTTGCTGGACTGGTTAAAGCAACTTCTCCCCTCATCTCATGCTCTGCTTCAGTGTCTTTTGTACTCATTACAATCAGTGTAGCTCAGACGAGCAAGCGGGTCACAGGTGCACAAAGATGGACCAAGGAGAACACACGTTTAGAAAGGAAAAGAGAGAGAGCGTGAGCGAGAGAGTATAGTATATTTTTCTATATTTCTCTAGAAGATTTTATATATCACATAGAGTAGTACTAATGTAGAACAGCCTGATTTCTGTGTGACCCTGAAGAGGGCATATGAGGTTGCTGGACTTTGTGTGACACAGGAGAGAGCATATGAGGTTATTAAAAGTGTTGATGCTGCAAAAAAACCACACAGTACAACAGAAATAATGATGCTATGGACCTTGGGAAAAACAGCTAAAGATAAAGATTCAGCTGTAACAGAAATAATGATGCTACGGACCTTGAGAAACATAGCGGAAGATAAAGATTAAAGCAACTAGTGGTCAAAGTGACCATATTATGCTCAGATTGTCATGTTTTTTATATTACTTTAATTGAAAAGTTATCTTTCAAAAATATATTAAAGCCAGGTGTCCACCATTAAAAAGAAATCAAAGGCCTTGTGAGATAATGGTGGTGAACGGTATCCATGACAACCAAAAAAAATAATGAAGGGGCGTACACATGAGGTAATATCAGACAAGAAACTGAATAAAAGATGAGGGTCTGGACCAAGGGATTCAGATCTCAGCTGACATCTCGAGTTTGTTGGTTTTGCTCAATAAACTCTAAACTTTGACACCTGGAACTCCTGACTCCGAGAGCTTTCTTACAGAGAAGGAAAGAAAAGGCATCTTACACTCCACAACAAGAGCAAGAGCGATAGTGAGAGAGAGAGAGAGAGAGAGAGAGATAGAGAGAGAGAAAACTCCACTCCACTTCACGGACCGTAACACTCCCCCACCTAAAAGATGAACCTGCTTTTTAACAGGTTCTGGGTAAATTGAAATGGTTAAAGGAAACAAAAGAATACAAAAAAACAAAACAATCATTAACACACAAATTACCTTACCCTCTAGAGAGGACATCTGTAATGTTTTCAGCTCCTTTTTTGTGTCAAATTTCAAGGTTATAATTTGGGCCATTAAAGCCCAAAGCATCAAGTGTTGGTTATGATTGTACATCTTACTGAGGGAAAAAAAAAAGATTATGGTTCGTATACACCATGACAGGAGTGAATCAGGGACCTACATACAGATCGAAATGTTGTAGGTCAAGCAACAAAGCCAGTGTCTCCCTCTCTATGGTGGAATAGCTCATCTGATGACAATTGAACTTGGCCAAGAAGTAAGACATGGATGAGCCATCAACACCATCCTGAAGCAAGACAGCATCAGCTCCAATCAGCGCCACCTCAAGCTGAAATAGCCGAGACAAATCAGGAGCTGACAATACCTCCTGCAGAGGAGAAACTTAGCACACATAAAGGCATGCTGACACTCATCAGACCATATAAAAAGGGATTTTTGGACTGCACAATTTTTGTTTAAAGGGCAGCAACAATAGAGAGATTTTTACAGAAACATCTGTAATATCCTACCATACCCAAAATCGTCGCAGCTCCGCCTTGTGGTAAGTGCAGGGTATGACAAGATAGCTGCCACCTTTGCATCCACTGGACGCACTTGACCATTACCGACCTGCTTCCGTAATTATGTGACTGTTGCTTATGCAAATTCACATTCCGCCAAATTCAATGTCAGGGAGGCTTCAGCAAGTCGATCAGAAGCAATGTTCAGTGTTAACATGTGTTCAGCCCAAGTAAAGTAAACCACCACATCGTCTAAATAAATATTACAATTTGGAATGGCACCAAGAACCATAGACATTAACTGCTGAAAAGTGGTGGGGGTGTTTCGTAAACCGAATGGCATTCTCATGTACTGGAGAAAATTATCAGGGGTTACAAAAGCAGAAAAGTCAGAAGCATGCAAGGTCAAAGGCACCTGCCAGTAACCTTTTAAAAGGTCCAATTTGGTAATGTAGCAAGCGGCACCAAGATTATCGATGCAATCCTTGACACGCGGCAATGGAAACGAATCAGGGACGGTGACTGCATTAACTTTTCGGAACAAATCCGCCTTAGGAACAAAAACGCATGGTGAACACCATGGGCTCTGACGCTCTTGCTTTACCCCTGGTTTAGTGAGTTGACTAGATTCAAAATGTTTACTCACCTCATCAGTTTCTGAAGTACGGCAGAGATACGGTTTAAGCATGACATAATGACATAAACGCGTCTTTTGTCTTTGCTCTGGGGTATAAATTATAAATCAGTGTCACTCAGCTTACTCTTAACCACGTACGATCCAGAGAAACGTGCAGCAAGAGCAGTGCCAGATGAAGGAAGCAACAGCAAAAACCTTTTACACCAGCATGAATTTACACGCAGTTGCATGCTGAAGGACCTGTAGAGAGAAACTCATCCTTCAGTACTTTCAAAGGTCCCCATACATTATGCCCAAAAACGAATTCAAGCAGGCTAAAACCAAGGGACTCCTGTTTTTCCTCACGAAAAGCAAATAACACTGTCGGGACCCCATCATCCCAATTATTCCCCATCTCTAGACAATATGTTTGCAACATAGATGTTAATGTCTGATAACAGCGCTCTAAAGCACCCTGTGATTCTGGATGGTATGTGCTGGACAGGACAAGACAAAACTTTAGAAAAAAAAATTTGAACCTTGATCAGTCTTAACTATTTTTGGTAGCCCAAACGCGGTGAACATTTTTTGTTAAAGCTTTAGTGATCACCATAACAGTGATTTTTCGCAACGGTATCATCTCTGGAAATCGTGTGGCAACACAAATTATTGTCAGAAGGTACTGGCAAGCAGATTTAGTACACGGGAGAGGACCAACGCAATCAACAATAACTGTTACAGTTTTCCGGCCACTTAACAGGTATGACAAGTTTTACAATGCTGAGACACATCAGCTTTTAATCCCGGCCAAGAGAAATGTTGGAGCACCAGTTTATAAATTTAGTTTATACCAAGATGTCCACACCAAGGATGATCATGTGCCAAAGCTAAAACATGCTGACAAAATTTTGAAGGGACAACAATTTCGACACGACAGTGTCTCAAGACAGTGCCTCAAGATGGCGCCGAGTATGGCTGCTGCGTTGCGAGCTCCGAAACAACATTGTAGTTTTGTGTTTGTTTTGTTTACAATTCTTATGTTTTTTGTCTTGGATGCTGTCTGCCTTATTGTCTACGACAGACAGACACTTTTGGACATTGGTTCTGCAATTACACACCGTAAACTGGACTTCAAATTCCTCAATGCCGACCCGCTGCTTACAAACACACCAGCGGAGCCCTTTGTCTGGGCTGCCCGGCCGCGTAAACGCAGAAGGAAAAGGGGAAACAGAGCCGGCATTCTCATCAGAGTAAGACGTCGCGCAAATCGACCCCCGCTACCCAGTATTCTACTGACAAATGTTCAGTCTCTGGACAACAAGCTCTGCAAGCTGAGAGCATGGATCTGTTTCCAACGAGAGACGAGGGACTGCTGCATTATCTGCCTAACAGAAACTTGGATGTCTGTAGAGATTCCAGACTCAGCCATTGAACCCACGTTGTTCTCCGTGCACTGAGCGGACAGGGCGAAAGACCTCTCAGATTAAAGCAGAGGTGGTGGTGTATGTTTTATGATCAATAAATCCTGGTGTGGTCAGAGGAACGTACATTCTATCAAGTCTGCTCTCCTGATCTGGAATTTCTTATGCTTCTGTGTTGACGATTCTGGCTTCCGAGGGAATTCACAGTACACATTATCACAGCTGTGTACATCCCACCATAAGCCGACACAGACCGGGCAGGAAACCGTGCACCCTGAGGCCACGTTCATTGTGACCAGGGTCTTTAACAAAGCCAATCTCAAATCAATCGCACCAAAATACCACCAACATATCAGTTTTAACACACGAGGGGACCGGGTTTTGGACCATTGCTACTCTCCCTTCCGGGATGGCTACAAATCCCTCCCCCGCCCACCATTTGGCAAATCAGACCACTCTTCCATTCTGCTTCTGCCTGCTTACAGGCAGAAACTGAAACAGGAAGCACCCACCCTCAGAACGATCCAGTGCTGGTCAGACCAATCAGACTCTATGCTACAAGACTGTTTTGATCACGCAGACTGGGAGATGTTCTGGTCCACCTCTGATGACGACATCGAGGTTTACGCTGATAGTGTAACGTGTTTCATCAGAAAGTGCGTAGAGGATGTTTTTCCGTCCAAAACAATACGGATCTACCCAAACCAGAAACCTTGGATTAATTGCGATGTTCGCGGCACTTAATGCTTTTAATTACAGGAACACGGAGGAGCATAAACAAGCCAGTTATGCCCTCTGAAAAACTAACAGAGTAGCAAAATTCCAGTACAGGAACAAGATTAAAGGACAGTTTAACACCACCAACTCTAGAAGCATGTGGCAGGGAATTAATATCATCACGGACTTTAAAGGGAATAAAAACTCCGCCATGAACACCGCTGCCTCTCTCCTGGATGAGCTAAATACATTTTATGCACGGTTCGAGGGGAATAACACCACCCTTGCGAGAGAGTTCTCACGGCCGAAGCTACGGAGGTTAATTCACTCTCCGCCTCTGTAGCGGATATAACTCGATCCGGATGTAACGGGTGAATATCCGTAAAACCACGGGTTCAGACGGCATTCCGGGCCACATCATCAGAGCGTGCGCGAACCAACTGGCTGGTGTTTTTACGGACATTTTCAACCTTTCCCTCTCCTTGTCTGTAGTCTCCACATGCTTTAAAACATCCACCATTGTGCCTGTACCAAAGCAATCCAAAATCACTTAAATGACTGGCGTCCTGTTGCTCTGACCCTCATCATCAGCAAATACTTTGAGAGACTAGTCAGAGATTACATCTGCTCTGTGCTGCCTCCATCACTGGACCCATTGCAGTTTGCTTACCACAACAACTGCTCCACTGATGATGCCATTGCATCTACAGTACACACTGCTGTAGGGCTTTACTGGTTGTTTAGATCAGTGTTACTATCCGAAATAATTAATAATTATTCCTTTAGTTATTAATTAATATTTAAATTAATTAATTGAATCTAACTCATTAAAACCTCATATGGGGCTCCAGTAAATGTAGTGCGCTACGTTTAGGAGCGGGTTTGGTTATTAGCAATAATTAATAATTATCAAAGATAATTATGAATTATTAAAATCAATAGAAAATTGATGAGAATCAATGTTAGCTTTTTTTAATCCTTTAAATCAACAATTATCAAAGATAATCGTTAATTGTTAACATCGATGAAACATTAATTAAAATTAACACTAGCTTATTGATCATTCAAATTCAACAATCATCAAAGATAATTATCAATTATCAAAAATCAACAGAATATTAATAAGGATTAACACTGACAGGGCACCACCCTGGAATCAGGGACTAATAACCAGATAGTAAAACAGTCTCAATATTAGATTGTTTTCTTAGGAAAATCGACATCCAAAGAATATCGATTTTCGGGAAAAAAGACAATGAATGAAGGCTTGAATCCGAGCACTGACATCCCGTCAGCATGACACAGGCATATGCAAAACAAACCAAAACACTTCTCTTTGTAATATAAACAAAGTTTATTTATGCAGTAATATCAACTAATAATTATTATAATACAGTCAATAAACTTCCGACTTACAACTACAAACTAAACAGTGATATGATTAGATATGGAAACTAAAATAACCCTATAACACATAAGGTGTGTGTGTGTGTATAAGGAGGGACGTGCACAAAATGGCGGACGTGACTCTCGTGGAGAGTATGTCACGCGAGACTTCCGGCCAGGGAATATGACCGCGAATGGGGGCGGAGAGAAACCAGTCAATGGCGTCTACCAGTTACCGCGTGTATCCGCTTGTACGATAGCTTAGGGACAAAGCTGGGTTTTAGCATTAAGCTATCTACGAGCCAAAAATGTGTGCCAGAATGTTTCTGAGGGGTCACGTGCATGTGTGTGTGTGGTTAGTACGAGAGAGAGAGAGAGAGAGAATAAAGTGACGGCCCTAAAGCCGATTTCGCGATCGTGGGAGAGAAAGCAGCTGTTAGTTTATCGCTCAGAGACGAGGTGGACGGCTTGTAAACAGTCCTGCGTTCTTTGACTCTTTAATGGATAACTCAGTTTCCCGGTTTCACCCGCGATGGCGAAAATGCACAACAGTCCAATTTGGTTGGACCACAATACAGCAAAACAAATTTGTGATAATTAATACCCTGAGTATTAATAATGAGCGGACATGGTGGTCTGTAAACTGTACAAGCAAAAACCTTGAAACACAAGAATAACACACTATAATATTCTATCTCTGCCCAGACGTAAACCTCTTACTTGAATCGCATGAGGACACAGGTAGAATGTGTGTTCATCCGTCCTTTAAATCCGACCCGGTTCCTTGAGGCTCGTGTGATGACGGGAGGCCGTTTCCTCGCTCTGTTGGCGGGCACGGCTGTTGATTCTCGGCGGGCTGGCGGAGAACTTCAGAAATGTCGACTTGATTGAAGATGGAAGAGAAATCTTTAATCTCTTCACTTCTGCAGGCAAACGGATGAAGATGCGGATTGCTCGGCGGTCTCCTTCGGATCCGTTAGAGTGTTCAGTTGAACACAGAGTGATCTCAACTCGTCCAGCGAGATGGAGATTGTATGGCCACAGTTTCAAGTCGGACGTTACTTCCTTGTGCCACGAGGGACACACTGCACGTCTACACACTGCAAACAAAGTTGCTGGAAGCAAATCCCGGAAGCATTTCAGAGGTATTTCAACTCCTAATGGTGTCATGGTTTGAGGGACGTTCTGTTGTGTGCCTCATCCAATAGGAGTTTAGAGTTCGATCCTTTAATGAGCAAGGCTTCATGGGATTTGTGGTCTGTTTTGGACTCTCTTTGTTTGATTTTGGCGTGATTTTTATCAGTAAGATTTACAACTTGGTGTGTGGGGGCTGAGTTAGGTTTTACAACTGTGTAAGGCCTGCCTTTGTCTTCTATCTGAATACATGAGGCCCAACACTGCTCTCTCCCACCTGGAAAAAAGGAACACATGTGAGAATGCTGATACTACAGTTCAGCATTCAACACCACATTGCCCTCCAAGCTTGATGAGAAACTCCGGGCTCTGGGCTTAAACAACTCGCTGTGCAACTGGATCCTGGACTTCCTGTCAAGCAGACACCAGGTGGTTAGAATGGGCAGTAACATCTCCTCATCACTGACCCTCAACACTGGAGCCCCACAGGGCTGTGTTCTCAGCCCACTCCTGTACTCCCTGTACACACATGATTGTGTGGCAACACACAGCTCCAATGCCATCATTAAGTTTGCTGATGATACGGCGGTGGTAGGTCTGATCACTGACAATGATGAAACAGCCTACAGAGAGCAGAAGCACACTCTGACACGCTGGTGTCAGGAGCACAACCTCTCCCTCAACGTCAGTAAGACAAAGGAGCTTGTGGTGGACCTCAGGAGAAGAGAAAACGAACACAGCCCCATCACCATCAATGGAGCACCAGTGGAGAGAGTCAGCAGCTTCAAGTTCCTGAGTGTCCACATCACTGAGGAACTCACATGGTCTGGCCATTGTGAAGAAGGCTCATCAGCGCCTCTTCTTCCTGAGACGGCTGAGGAAGTTTGGAATGAACCGCCACATCCTCACACGGTTCTACACCAGCACTGTAGAGAGCATCCTGACTGGCTGCATCTCCGCCTGGTACGGTAATAGCGCCGCCCACAACCGCAAAGCCCTGCAAAGGGTGGTGCGAACTGCCAGACACATCATCGGAGATGAGCTTCCCTCCCTCCAGGACATATACACCAGGTGGTGTGTGAAAAAAGCTCGGAGGATCATCGGAGACTCCAGCCACCCGAGCCATGGGCTGCTCTCACTGCTACCATCAGGCAGGCGGTATCGCAGCATCAGGACCCGCACCAGCCTTCAGCAATCAGCAATTCTTCCCCCAAGCAATCAGGCTTTTGAACTCTTGATCTCTTACGATCAATATACATCAGCACTGCACTTTATTAATCTTATTATCTCACACTGGACTGTCATAAAATATATTCTCTCTTAACAACACACTGGCAACTGACTATCAACCGACAGCCTGAATGTCAATACAGTAAAATACAAACTACTGTACATTTTATATGTACTTTATATAAAAAAATTTTTATTGTTTAATGTGTATTCTATATTGTGTGTATTGTATAATGTACATTGTATGTTATTATTTGTATTTTGTGTTGTGTGTAATTATGTGCATATTAGATTTTAAATTGTGTTGTGTAAATTTGATGTTTATTGTAGATTGGTATATGTCTCATCACTGTCATGACTGGTATGTTGCTAAGAATTTCACACACTATTGCACTTGTGTATATGGTTGTGTGACAATAAAAGTGATTTGATTTGTGATTTTGATTTGATTTGATGTACTACATTCCTGAATCTTTTTCATTCAAGGGATGAGCATTCCATTAACGCATCAACACTTCATTGTTGTAATAAAACATTTGACTACTCGCCTGCTGTATTTCTGTATTAATGGTCGAGCGACATTTTTCTAATATTTGATCACTTTCCCGAGCATCAATAAGTGATTCACGTGAAATGGGAAAGAAAACAAAGATTTCTGAATCGACAGTAGAACTCTGAAGCATTATATCAACATGCTCTTGGCTTGTGCACATGTGGTGACAGTACTGACAGAAAACACATTTGGAAGTTTGTGTGCAAGTTCATCAGGTTGCGGATAAGGTTGTGTTTGTATCAGCATCATACAAAGTTTACATTACCTTACCCCCGGCGATATCGTTCCCCATTATAAAATCAATACCTTTAACAGGAAAAGAAGAACGGGCCGCACTAATATGTCCAACCTCATGACAATAGCCACACTCTTTTTGAGAATTTGGACTGAGGAGTAGGTCTTATTTTAGAATCAGGGTAACCAGATTCATATTCTTTTTGAGAAGTGTACCCCAGAATCAAATGAACGCTTAACAAATACATTTTTATACATTATCAGATGTTACTCGTCTGCCAGGACGGCTGACTGCTGCACAGTAGTTACCTTTTGTTTATTTAAATAGAGATCTGTACGTTCCGGAACACAATTCTTAAACTCTTCAATGAGCAAGAGCTCACGCAAGGAAGTGTAATCCATTACATGTCTTAATCCACCTGTCAAACAGTGTACCCTTCTCCCGGGCAAACTCGACGTATGTTCAAGAAATTAATATTTTTCCAATTGTTTGTTTAGTTTAGGTGTTATGTTAATCTTCCTTACCTTTCTTTATGATGGGTGTTTAAAAAATATACACGTTTCAATCAGTGTAGCTCAGACGAGCAAAAGCTGCGCAAAGGCGGACCTAAGAGAACACGCTCAGAAAGAGAGAGAGAGAGAGAGAGAGAGAGAGAGAGAGAGCATGAACGAGAGATTAAGATTGAAAGAGAGAGAGAGAGAGAGAGAGAGAGAGAGAGAACTAGCTGCCTTTGAGTGATATTAGCATGTTTCATTAAAAAGAAGTGTAACATGCATGAAAAGCTGTTCCAAAGATGCATTATAAAGGGTAATGCTTTCTTTTGAAGCACATAGATGCCTTTGAGTAATGTTTCATTAAATTCACACAGTTCTTTGTTAACAGTAATAATTCTTCATTGAAATGACTGTATATCTCTTAAAATGCATGCAAACATCTTGTAACGATGGATTTTAGCTTGTAATGCTTTCTTTTGCAATTCTTAACTGCATATTAGTAATATTAGTGAAAAGTCACGTTTCATTGAAAAAGATTAGAATTCTGATGAGAAATGACTTCTAACAGCTTTCTAAGAAAAAAAAATGCATTTATGCCTTTGAGAGCTCTTTGACAGCTGTTTTGTTTAAATTCTGTGTTAATATTTAAATTTATTTATTGAAATGTCTGTATATCACTTGTAATGCATGCAAACATGTTATATCAATGAATTTGGGCTTGTAATGCTTTCTTTTGAAATACACAGCAGCCAATGAAAGATATTATTGAAAAGTCATGTTTCGTTGAAAAAGCTTTGAATTTGATGAGAAATGATTTCTAACAGCTTTCTTAAGCATAAAAGTTGCCATTGAAAACTATTTTGTGAAAATTGCAAAGTTCAGTGTTATCATTCAGATTTCATCTATGAAAAGACTGTATATCTCTTATAATGCATGAAATCCTGTTGTAATAATAAATTTGGTTATGCATTGCTTTCTTTTGCAGTGTATAGCTGCTTATTAGTAATATTAGTGAAAAGTCATGTTTCATTGAAAAATATATGAATTCTGATGAGAAATGACTTCTAACAGCTTTCTAAGCTTAAAAGTTGCCATTGAAAGCTATTTTGTGAAAATTGCAAAGTTCAGTGTTAACATTCAGATTTCATCTATAAAATGACTGTACATCGCTTGTAATGCTTGCAAACATGTTTTAACGATGAATTTGGGCTTGTAATGCTTTCTTTTGAAATGCACAGCAGCCAGTGAAAGATATTAGTGAAAAGTCATGTTTCATTGAAATAGATTTGAATTCTGATGAGAAATGACTTCTAACAGCTTTCTAAGAAGAACAAAATGCATTTAGGCCTTTGAGAGCTGTTTGACAGCTGTTTCGTTTCAGTTCTGTGTTAATATTTAAATGTATTTATTGAAATGTCTGTATATCTCTTGTAATGCATGCAAACATGTTGTATCAATGAATTTTGGTTTGTAATACTTTCTTTTCCAATTCTTAGCTGCTTATTAGTATTATTAGTGAAAAGTCACGTTTCATTGAAAAAGATTAGAATTCTGATGAGAAATTACTTCTAACAGCTTTCTAAGCTTAAATTTGCCAATGAAAGATATTTCGTGTAAATTGCAAATTTCAGTGATAACATTCAGATTTCATATATAAAATTACTGTACATCGCTTGTAATGCATGCAAACATGTTATAATGATGAATTTGGGCTTGTAATGCTTTCTTTTGAAATGCACATCAGCCAAAGAACGATATTAGTGAAAAGTCATGTTTCATTGAAAAAGATGAGAAATGACTTCTAACAGCTTTCTAAGAAAAAAAAAATGCATTTACGCCTTTGAGAGCTATTTGACAGCTGTTTCGTTTAAGTTCTATGTTAATATTTAAATTTATTTATTGAAATGTCTGTATATCTCTAGTAATGCATGCAAATATGTTGTATCAATGAATTTGGGCTTGTAATGCTTTCTTTTGAAAAACACAGCAGCCAATGAAAGATATTATTGAAAAGTCATGTTTCATTGAAAAAGATTTGAATTCTAATGAGAAATGACTTCTTTCAGCTTTCTAAGCTTAAAAAATGCCATTGAAAGCTATTTTGTGAAAATTGCAAAGTTCAGTGTTAACATTCAGATTTCATCTATAAAAAGACTGTATATCTCTTATAATGCATGCAATCCTGTTGTAATATTGATTTTGGTTATGCATTGCTTCCTTTAGCAGAGTATAGCTGCTTATTAGTAATATTAGTGAAAAGTCATGTTTCATTGAAAAAGATTTGAATTCTGATGAGAAATGACTTCCAAGAGCTT
The DNA here is from genome assembly GCF_019703515.2 of Myxocyprinus asiaticus. Taxonomy (NCBI): domain Eukaryota; kingdom Metazoa; phylum Chordata; class Actinopteri; order Cypriniformes; family Catostomidae; genus Myxocyprinus; species Myxocyprinus asiaticus. The sequence continues at coordinate 2,872,385 of NC_059348.1, read as the reverse complement.
TGAGAGCTGTTTGAGAGCTGTTTCGAATCAGTTCTGTGTTAAAATTCGATTTATTCATTGAAATGACTGTATATCTCTTGTAATGCATGCAAACATGTTGTAACGATGTTTTTTGGCTTGTAATGCTTTTTTTTTTTTGCAATGCTTAGCAGCCAATGAATGATACAGGTGAAAAGTAACGTTTCATTGAAAAAGATTTGAATTCTGATGAGAAATGACTTCTTACAGCTTTCTAAGCTTAAAAGTTGCTTTTTGGCCTTTGAAATCTATTTCGTGAAATTGCAAAGTTCAGTGTTAACATTCAGATTTCATCTATAAAATGACTGTATATCTCTTATAATGCTTGCAAACATGTTGTAACAATGAATTTGGGCTTGTAATGCTTTCTTAAGCAATGCGTAGCTGCTTATTAGTAATATTAGTGAAAAGTCATGTTTCATTGAAAAAGATTAGAATTCTGATGAGAAATGACTTCTAACAGTTTTCTAAGCTTAAAAGTTGCTTATTGGCCTTTGAAATCTATTTCGTGAAATTGCAAAGTTCAGTGTTAACATTCAGATTTCTTCTATAAAATGACTGTTTCTTTTGCAATGCATAGCTGCTTATTAGTAATATTAGTGAAAAGTCATTTTTCATTGAAAAAGATTAGAATTCTGATGAGAAATGACTTCGAACAGCTTTCTAAGATTGAAAGCTATCATTGAAAGCTATTTTGTGAAAAATGCAAAGTTCATTGTTAACATTCAGATTTCATTGATAAAATGACTGTATATCTCCTATAATGCATGCAAACATGTTGTTACACTTAATTTGGGTTGCTTTTGCAATGCATAGCTGCTTATTAGTAATATTATTAAAACATCATTGCTCACTGAAAAAGATTTGAATTCTGAGGAAAAATGACTTCTAACAGCTTTCTAAGCTTAAAAGTTGCAATTGAAAGGTATTTCGTGAAAATTGCAATGTTCAGTGTGAACCTTAAGATTTCATCTATAAAATGACTGCAAATCTCTTGTAATGCATGCAAAAATGTTATAACTATGAATTTTGGCTTGTAATGCTTTTTTTTGCAATGATTGTCAGCCAATGAAAGATACTGGTGAAAAGTCACATTTCATTGAAAAAGAATTGAATTCTAAAGAGAAATGACTTCTAACAGCTTTGTAAGCTTAAAAGTTGCCATTGAAATCTATTTTGTGAAAATTGCAAAGTTCAGTGTGAACCTTAAGATTTCATCTATAAAATGAATGTATGCATGCAAACATGTTGTAATGATGAATTTAGGCTTGTAATGCTTTATTTTGCAATGCAGAGCAGCCAATGAAAGATAGTAGAGAAAAGTCACGTTTCATGGAAAAAGAGTTGAATTCTGATGAGAAATGACTTCTTACAGCTTTCTAAGCTTAAAAGTTGCTTTTTGGCCTTTGAAATCTATTTCGTGAAATTGCAAAGTTCAGTGTTAACATTCAGATTTCATCTATAAAATGACTGAATATCACTTATAATGCTTGCAAACATGTTGTAACAATGAATTTGGGCTTGTAATGCTTTCTTAAGCAATGCGTAGCTGCTTATTTGTAATATTAGAGAAAAGTCATGTTTCACTGAAAAAGATTTGAATTCTGATGAGAAATGACTTCTAACAGTTTTCTAAGCTTAAAAGCTATCATTGAAAGCTATTCTGTGAAAAATTCAAAGTTCATTGTTAACATTCAGATTTCATTAATAAAATGACTGTATATCTCCTATAATGCATGCAAACATGTTGTAATGATGAATTTAGGCTTGTAATGCTTTCTTTTGCAATGCAGAGCAGCCAATGAAAGATATTAGTGAAAAGTCACGTTTCATTGAAAAATAATTTAATTCTAATGAGAAATGACTTCTAACAGCTTTGTAAGCTTAAAAGTTGCTATTTGGCCTTTGAAATCTATTTCGTGAAATTGCAAAGTTCAGTGTTAACATTCAGATTTCATCTATAAAATGACTGTATATCTCTGTATATCTCATGCAGACATGTTGTAACAATGAATTTCGGCTTGTAATGCTTTCTTAAGCAATGCGTAGCTGCTTATTAATAATATTAGTGAAAAGTCATGTTTCATTGAAAAAGATTTGAATTCTGATGAGAAATGACTTCTAACAGCTTTCTAAGCTTAAAAGCTATTTTGTGAAAAATGCAAAGTTCATTGTTAACATTCAGATTTCATTGATAAAATGACTGTATATCTCCTATAATGGATGCAAATATGTTGTTACACTGAATTTGGGTTGCTTTTGCAATGCATAGCTGCTTATTAGTAATATTATTGAAACATCATTGCTCACTGAAAAAGATTTGAATTCTGAGGAATAATGACTTCTAACAGCTTTCTAAGCTTAAAAGTTGCCATTGAAAGTTATTTCGTTAAAATTGCAATGTTCAGAGTGAACCTTAAGATTTCATCTATAAAATGACTGCAAATCTCTTGTAATGCATGCAAACATGTTGAAATGATGAATTTAGGCTTGTAATGCTTTTTTTAGCAATGCTTGGCAGCAAATGAAAGATTCTGGTGAAAAGTCACGTTTCATTGAAAAAGAATTGAATTCTAATGAGAAATGACTTCTAACAACTTTGTAAGTTTAAAAGTTGCCATTGCAATCTATTTTGTGAAAAATTCAAAGTTCATTGTTAACATTCAGATTTCATTAATAAAATGACTGTATATCTCCTATAATGCATGCAAACATGTTGTAATGATGAATTTAGGCTTGTAATGCTTTCTTTTGCAATGCAGAGCAGCCAATGAAAGATATTAGTGAAAAGTCACGTTTCATTGAAAAAGAATTGAATTCTAATGAGAAATGACTTCTAACAGATTTGTAAGCTTAAAAGTTGCCATTGAAATCTATTTTGTGAAAATTGCAAAGTTCAGTGTGAACCTTAAGATTTCACATATAAAATGACTGTATATCTCTTATAATGCTTGCAAACATGTTGTAACAATGAATTTGGGCTTGTAATGCTTCCTTAAGCAATGCGTAGCTGCTTATTAGTAATATTAGTGAAAAGTCATGTTTCATTTAAAAAGATTAGAATTCTGATGAGAAATGACTTCCAAGAGCTTTGAGAGCTGTTTGAGAGCTGTTTCGAATCAGTTCTGTGTTAAAATTCGATTTATTCATTGAAATGACTGTAGATCTCTTGTAATGCATGCAAACATATTGTAACGATGTTTATTGGCTTGTAATGCTTTTTTTTGCAATGCTTAGCAGCCAATGAATGATACTGGTGAAAAGTCACGTTTCATTGAAAAAAAAATTGAATTCTAATGACAAATGACTTCTAACAGCTTTCTAAGCTTAAAAGTTGCTTTTTGGTTTTTGAAATCTATTTCGTGAAATTGCAAAGTTCAGTGTTAACATTAGGATTTCATCTATAAAATGACTGTATATCTCTTATAATGCTTGCAAACATGTTGTAACAATGAATTTGGGCTTGTAATGCTTTCTTAAGTAATGCGTAGCTGCTTATTAGTAATATTAGTGAGAAGTCATAATGATGAATTTAGGCTTGTAATGCTTTCTTTTGCAATGCAGAGCAGCCAATGAAAGATAGTAGTGAAAAGTCACGTTTCATGGAAAAAGAGTTGAATTCTGATGAGAAATGACTTCTTACAGCTTTCTAAGCTTAAAAGTTGCTTTTTGGCCTTTGAAATCTATTTCGTGAAATTGCAAAGTTCAGTGTTAACTTTCAGATTTCATCTATAAAATGACTGTATATCTCTTATAATGCTTGCAAACATGTTGTAACAATGAATTTGGGCTTGTAATGCTTTCTTAAGCAATGCTTAGCTGTTTATTAATAATATTAGTGAAAAGTCATGTTTCATTGAAAAAGATTTGTATTCTGATGAGAAATGACTTCCAAGAGCTTTGAGAGCTGTTTGAGAGCTGTTTCGAATCAGTTCTGTGTTAAAATTCGATTTATTCTTTGAAATGACTGTATATGTCTTGTAATGCATGCAAACATGTTGTAACGATGTTTTTTGGCTTGTAATGCTTTTAATTTGCAATGCTTAGCAGCCAATGAATGATACTGGTGAAATGTTACGTTTCATTGAAAAAAAATTGAATTCTAATGACAAATGACTTCTAACAGCTTTCTATGCTTAAAAGTTGCTTTTTGGCCTTTGAAATCTATTTCGTGAAATTGCAAAGTTCAGTTTTAACATTCAGATTTCATCTATAAAATGACTGTATATCTCTTATAATGCTTGCAAACATGTTGTAACATTGAATTTGGGCTTGTAATGCTTTCTTCAGCAATGCGTAGCTGCTTATTTGTAATATTAGTGAAAAGTCATGTTTCATTGAAAAAGATTTAGAATTCTGATGAGAAATGACTTCTAACAGCTTTCTAAGCTTAAAAGTTGCCATTGAAATCTATTTCGTGAAATTGCAAAGTTCAGTGTTAACATTCAGATTTCATCTATAAAATGAATGTATATCTCTTATAATGCTTGCAAACATGTTGTAACAATGAATTTGGGCTTGTAATGCTTTCTTCAGCAATGCGTAGCTGCTTATTAGTAATATTAGTGAAAAGTCATGTTTCATTGAAAAAGATTAGAATTCTGATGAGAAATGAATTCTAACAGCTTTCTAAGCTTAAAAGCTATTTTGTGAAAAATGCAAAGTTCATTGTTAACATTCAGATTTCATTGATAAAATGACTGTATATCTCCTATAATGGATGCAAATATGTTGTTACACTGAATTTGGGTTGCTTTTGCAATGCATAGCTGCTTATTAGTAATATTATTGAAACATCATTGCTCACTGAAAAAGATTTGAATTCTGAGGAATAATGACTTCTAACAGCTTTCTAAGCTTAAAAGTTGCCATTGAAAGTTATTTCGTTAAAATTGCAATGTTCAGAGTGAACCTTAAGATTTCATCTATAAAATGACTGCAAATCTCTTGTAATGCATGCAAACATGTTGAAATGATGAATTTAGGCTTGTAATGCTTTTTTTAGCAATGCTTGGCAGCAAATGAAAGATTCTGGTGAAAAGTCACGTTTCATTGAAAAAGAATTGAATTCTAATGAGAAATGACTTCTAACAGCTTTGTAAGCTTAAAAGTTGCCATTGAAATCTATTTTGTGAAAATTGCAAAGTTCAGTGTGAACCTTAAGATTTCATCTATAAAATGACTGTATATCACTTCTAATGCATGCAAACATGTTGTAATGATGAATTTAGGCTTGTAATGCTTTCTTTTGCAATGCAGAGCTGCCAATGAAAGATATTAGTGAAAAGTGACGTTTCATGGAAAAAGAGTTGAATTCTGATGAGAAATGACTTCTTACAGCTTTCTAAGCTTAAAAGTTGCTTTTTGGCCTTTGAAATCTATTTCGTGAAATTGCAAAGTTCAGTTTTAACATTCAGATTTCATCTATAAAATGACTGTATATCTCTTATAATGCTTGCAAACATGTTGTAACATTGAATTTGGGCTTGTAATGCTTTCTTCAGCAATGCGTAGCTGCTTATTAGTAATATTAGTGAAAAGTCATGTTTCATTGAAAAAGATTAGAATTCTGATGAGAAATGACTTCTAACAGCTTTCTAAGTTTAAAAGCTATTTTGTGAAAAATCCAAAGTTCATTGTTAACATTCAGATTTCATTTATAAAATGACTGTACATCTCCTATAATGGATGCAAATATGTTGTTACACTGAATTTGGGTTGCTTTTGCAATGCATAGCTGCTTATTAGTAATATTATTGAAACATCATTGCTCACTGAAAAAGATTTGAATTCTGAGGAAAAATGACTTCTAACAGCTTTCTAAGCTTAAAAGTTGCCATTGAAAGTTATTTCGTGAAAATTGCAAGTTCAGTGTGAACCTTAAGATTTCATCTATAAAATGACTGCAAATCTCTTGTAATGCACTCAAACATGTTGTAATGATGAATTTAGGCTAGTAATGCTTTTTTTAGCAATGCTTGGCAGCCAATGAAAGATACTGGTGAAAAGTCACGTTTCATTGAAAAAGAGTTGAATTCTGATGAGAAATGACTTTTAACAACTTTGTAAGCTTAAAAGTTGCCATTGCAATCTATTTTGTGAAAATTGCAAAGTTCAGTGTGAACCTTAAGATTTCATCTATAAAATGAATGTATATCTCCTATAATGCATGCAAACATGTTGTAATGATAAATTTAGGCTTGTAATGCTTTCTTTTGCAATGCAGAGCAGCCAATGAAAGATAGTAGTGAAAAGTCACGTTTCATGGAAAAAGAGTTGAATTCTGATGAGAAATGACTTCTTACAGCTTTCTAAGCTTAAAAGTTGCTTTTTGGCCTTTGAAATCTATTTCGTGAAATTGCAAAGTTCAGTGTTATCATTCAGATTTCATCTATAAAATGACTGTATATCTCTTATAATGCTTGCAAACATGTTGTAACAATGAATTTGGGCTTGTAATGCTTTCTTAAGCAATGAGTAGCTGCTTATTAATAATATTAGTGAAAAGTCATGTTTCATTGAAAAAGATTTGAATTCTGATGAGAAATGACTTCCAAGAGCTTTGAGAGCTGTTTGAGAGCTGTTTCGAATCAGTTCTGTGTTAAAATTCGATTTATTCATTGAAATGACTGTATATGTCTTGTAATGCATGCAAACATGTTGTAACGATGTTTTTTGGCTTGTAATGCTTTTTATTTGCAATGCTTAGCAGCCAATGAATGATACTGGTGAAAAGTCACGTTTCATTGAAAAAAAATTGAATTCTAATGACAAATGACTTCTAACAGCTTTCTAAGCTTAAAAGTTGCTTTTTGGCCTTTGAAATCTATTTCGTGAAATTGCAAAGTTCAGTGTTAACATTCAGATTTCATCTATAAAATGACTGTATATCTCTTATAATGCTTGCAAACATGTTGTAACAATGAATTTGGGCTTGTAATGCTTTCTTCAGCAATGCGTAGCTGCTTATTAGTAATATTAGTGAAAAGTCATGTTTCATTGAAAAAGATTAGAATTCTGATGAGAAATGACTTCTAACAGCTTTCTAAGCTTAAAAGCTGTTTTGTGAAAAATGCAAAGTTCATTGTTAAAATTCAGATTTCATTTATAAAATGACTGTATATCTCCTATAATGCATGCAAACATACAGCTTGTCTACAGCTTGAAGTTGCTTTTTGGCCTTTGAAATGCTATTGCGTGCTTATTAGCAATAGTTCAGTGTTAACATTCAGATTGCTCATCTATAAAATGACTTGTATATCTCTTATGATGCTTGCATAAATGACTTCTAACAATGACTTTGGGCTTGTAATGCTTTCTTAAGCAATGCGTAGCTGCTTATTAGTAATATTAGTGAAACAGTCATTGTTTCATTGAAAAAGATTTGAATTCTGATGAGAAATGACTTCTAACAGCTTTGAGCTAAAGCTGTCATTGAAAGCTGTTTTGTGAAATTGCAAAGTTCATGTGTTAACATTCAGATTTCATTCATATAAAATGACTGTATATCTCCTATAATGCATGCAAACATGTTGTAACGATGAATTTAGGCTTGTAATGCTTTTTTTTGCAATGCATTAGCAGCCAATGAATGATATTAGTGAAAAGTCATCGTTTCATTGAAAAAGATTTGAATTCTGAGGATAAATGACTTCTAACAGCTTTCTAAGCTTAAAAGTTGCCATTGAAAGTTATTTCGTGAAAATTGCAATGTTCAGTGTGAACCTTAAGATTTCATCTATAAAATGACTGCAAATCTCTTGTAATGCATGCAAAAATGTTATATCTATGAATTTTGGATTGTAATGCTTTCTTTAGCAATGCATAGCAGCCAATGAAAGATATTAGTGAAAAGTCACGTTTCATTGAAAAAGAATTGAATTCTAATGAGAAATGACTTCTAACAGCTTTGTAAGCTTAAAAGTTGCCATTGAAATCTATTTTGTGAAAATTGCAAAGTTCATTGTTAATATTCAGATTTCATTGATAAAATGACTGTATATCTCCTATAATGGATGCAAATATGTTGTTACACTGAATTTGGGTTGCTTTTGCAATGCATAGCTGCTTATTAGTAATATTATTGAAACATCATTGCTCACTGAAAAAGATTTGAATTCTGAGGAAAAATGACTTCTAACAGCTTTCTAAGCTTAAAAGTTGCCATTGCAATCTATTTTGTGAAAATTGCAAAGTTCAGTGTGAACCTTAATATTTCATCTATAAAATGAATGTATATCTCCTATAATGCATGCAAACATGTTGTAATGATAAATTTAGGCTTGTAATGCTTTCTTTTGCAATGCATAGCAGCCAATGAAAGATAGTAGTGAAAAGTCACGTTTCATGGAAAAAGAGTTGAATTCTGATGAGAAATGACTTCTTACAGCTTTCTAAACTTAAAGGTTTCTTTTTGGCCTTTGAAATCTATTTCGTGAAATTGCAAAGTTCAGTGTTAACATTCAGGTTTCATCTATAAAAGGACTGTATATCTCTTATAATGCTTGCAAACATGTTGTAACATTGAATTTGGGCTTGTAATGCTTTCTTCAGCAATGCGTAGCTGCTTATTAGTAATATTAGTGAAAAGTCATGTTTCATTGAAAAAGATTAGAATTCTGATGAGAAATGACTTCTAACAGCTTTCTAATCTTAAAAGCTATTTTGTGAAAAATGCAAAGTTCATTGTTAACATTCAGATTTCATTGATAAAATGACTGTATATCTCCTATAATGGATGCAAATATGTTGTTACACTGAATTTTGGCTTGTAATGCTTTTGCAATGCATAGCTGCTTATTAGTAATATTATTGAAACATCATTGCTCACTGAAAAAGATTTGAATTCTGAAGAAAAATGACTTCTAACAGCTTTCTAAGCTTAAAAGTTGCCATTGAAGGTAATTTCGTTAAAATTGCAATGTTCAGTGTGAACCTTAAGATTTCATCTATAAAATGACTGCAAATCTCTTGTAATGCATTCAAACATGTTGAAATGATGAATTTAGGCTTGTAATGCTTTTTTTAGCAATGCTTGGCAGCCAATGAAAGATACTGGTGAAAAGTCACGTTTCATTGAAAAAGAATTGAATTCTAATGAGAAATGACTTCTAACAACTTTGTAAGCTTAAAAGTTGCCATTGCAATCTATTTTGTGAAAATTGCAAAGTTCAGTGTGAACCTTAAGATTTCATCTATAAAATGAATGTATATCTCCTACAATGCATGCAAACATGTTGTAATGATGAATTTACGCTTGTAATGCTTTCTTTTGCAATGCAGAGCAGCCAATGAAAGATAGTAGTGAAAAGTCACGTTTCATGGAAAAAGAGTTGAATTCTGATGAGAAATGAATTCTTACAGCTTTCTAAGCTTAAAAGTTGCTTTTTGGCCTTTGAAATCTATTTCGTGAAATTGCAAAGTTCAGTGTTAACATTCAGATTTCATCTATAAAATGACTGTATATCTCTTATAATGCTTGCAAACATATTGTAACAATGAATTTGGGCTTGTAATGCTTTCTGAAGCAATGCGTAGCTGCTTATTAGTAATATTAGTGAAAAGTCATGTTTCATTGAAAAAGATTTGAATTCTGATGAGAAATGACTTCTAACAGTTTTCTAAGCTTAAAAGCTATCATTGAAAGCTTTTCTGTGAAAAATTCAAAGTTCATTGTTAACATTCAGATTTCATTTATAAAATGACTGTATATCTCCTATAATGCATGCAAACATGTTGTAATGATGAATTTAGGCTTGTAATGCTTTCTTTTGCAATGCAGAGCAGCCAATGAAAGATATTAGTGTAAAGTCACGTTTCATTGAAAAAGAATTGAATTCTAATGAGAAATGACTTCTAACAGCTTTGTAAGCTTAAAAGTTGCCATTGAAATCTATTTTGTGAAAATTGCAAAGTTCAGTGTGAACCTTAAGATTTCACATATAAAATGACTGTATATCTCTTATAATGCTTGCAAACATGTTGTAACAATGAATTTGGGCTTGTAATGCTTTCTTAAGCAATGCGTAGCTGCTTATTAGTAGTATTAGTGTAAAATCACGTTTCATTGAAAAAGAATTGAATTCTAATGAGAAATGACTTCTAACAGCTTTGTAAGCTTAAAAGTTGCCATTGAAATCTATTTTGTGAAAATTGCAAAGTTCAGTGTGAACCTTAAGATTTCACATATAAAATGACTGTATATCTCCTATAATGCATGCAAACATGTTGTAATGATGAATTTAGGCTTGTAATGCTTTCTTTTGCAATGCAGAGCAGCCAATGAATGATATTAGTGAAAAGTCACGTTTCATTGAAAAAGAATTAGAATTCTGATGAGAAATGACTTCTAACAGCTTTGTAAGCTTAAAAGTTGCCATTGAAATCTATTTTGTGAAAATTGCAAAGTTCAGTGTGAACCTTAAGATTTCATCATATAAAATGACTGTATATCTCCTATAATGCATGCAAACATGTTGTAATGATAAATTTAGGCTTGTAATGCTTTCTTTTGCAATGCAGAGCAGCCAATGAAAGATAGTAGTGAAAAGTCACGTTTCATGGAAAAAGAGTTGAATTCTGATGAGAAATGACTTCTTACAGCTTTCTAAGCTTAAAAGTTGCTTTTTGGCCTTTGAAATCTATTTCGTGAAATTGCAAAGTTCAGTGTTAACATTCAGATTTCATCTATAAAATGACTGTATATCTCTTATAATGCTTGCAAACATGTTCTAACAATGAATTTGGGCTTGTAATGCTTTCTTAAGCAATGCTTAGCTGTTTATTAATAATATTAGTGAAAAGTCATGTTTCATTGAAAAAGATTTGTATTCTGATGAGAAATGACTTCCAAGAGCTTTGAAGCTTAAAAGCTGTCATTGAGAGCTGTTTCGTGAAATTCAGTTCTGTGTTAAAATTCAGATTTCATTCTTTGAAATGACTGTATATGTCTTGTAATGCATGCAAACATGTTGTAACGATGATTTTTGGCTTGTAATGCTTTTAATTTGCAATGCTTAGCAGCCAATGAATGATACTGGTGAAATGTTACGTTTCATTGAATAAAGAATTGAATTCTAATGAGAAATGACTTCTAACAGCTTTCTAAGCTTAAAAGTTGCTTTTTGGCCTTTGAAATCTATTTCGTGAAATTGCAAAGTTCAGTGTTAACATTCAGATTTCATCTATAAAATGACTGTATATCTCTTATAATGCTTGCAAACATGTTGTAACAATGAATTTGGGCTTGTAATGCTTTCTTCAGCAATGCGTAGCTGCTTATTAGTAATATTAGTGAAAAGTCATGTTTCATTGAAAAAGATTAGAATTCTGATGAGAAATGACTTCTAACAGCTTTCTAAGCTTAAAAGTTGCCATTGAAATCTATTTTGTGAAAAATGCAAAGTTCAGTGTTAACATTCAGATTTCATTTATAAAATGACTGTATATCTCCTATAATGCATGCAAACATGTTGTAACACTGAATTTGGCTTGTAATGCTTTCTTGCAATGCATAGCTGCTTATTAGTAATATTAGTGAAACAGTCATTGTTTCACTGAAAAAGATTTGAATTCTGAGGAGAAATGACTTCTAACAGCTTTCTAAGCTTAAAAGTTGCCATTGAAAGTCTATTTCGTGAAAATTGCAATGTTCAGTGTGAACCTTAAGATTTCATCTATAAAATGACTGCATATCTCTTATAATGCATGCAAACATGTTGTAATCGATGAATTTTGGCTTGTAATGCTTTCTTTAGCAATGCATGAGCAGCCAATGAAAGATATTAGTGAAAAGTCACGTTTCATTGAAAAAGAATTGAATTCTAATGAGAAATGACTTCTAACAGCTTTGTAAGCTTAAAAGTTGCCATTGAAATCTATTTTGTGAAAATTGCAAAGTTCAGTGTGAACATTCAGATTTCATATGATAAAATGACTGTATATCTCCTATAATGCATGCAAACATGTTGTAACGACTGAATTTAGGCTTGTAATGCTTTCTTTGCAATGCATAGCTGCTTATTAGTAGATATTAGTGAAACAGTCATCGTTTCATTGAAAAAGATTTGAATTCTGATGAGAAATGACTTCTAACAGCTTTCTAAGCTTAAAAGTTGCCATTGAAATCTATTTTGTGAAAATTGCAAAGTTCAGTGTGAACCTTAAGATTTCATCTATAAAATGACTGTATATCTCCTATAATGCATGCAAACATGTTGTAATGATGAATTTAGGCTTGTAATGCTTTCTTTTGCAGTGCAGAACAGGCAATGAACGATATTAGTGAAAAGTCACGTTTCATGGAAAAAGAGTTGAATTCTAATGAGAAATGACTTCTAACAGCTTTGTAAGCTTAAAAGATGCCATTGAAATCTATTTTGTGAAAATTGCAAAGTTCAGTGTGAACCTTAAGATTTCATCTATAAAATGACTGTATATCTCCTATAATGCATGCAAACATGTTGTAATGATGAATTTAGGCTTGTAATGCTTTCTTTTGCAATGCAGAACAGCCAATGAACGATAATAGTGAAAAGTCACGTTTCATAGAAAAAGATTTGAATTCTGATGAGAAATGACTTCTTACAGCTTTCTAAGCTTAAAGGTTGCTTTTTGGCCTTTGAAATCTATTTCGTGAAATTGCAAAGTTCAGTGTTAACATTCAGATTTCATCTATAAAATGACTGTATATCTCTTATAATGCATGCAAACATGTTGTAACATTGAATTTGGGCTTGTAATGCTTTCTTTAGCAATGCGTAGCTGCTTATTAGTAATATTAGTGAAAAGTCATGTTTCATTGAAAAAGATTAGAATTCTGATGAGAAATGACTTCTAACAGCTTTCTAAGCTTAAAAGCTTGCCTTTGAAATCTATTTCGTGAAAATTGCAAAGTTCAGTGTTAACATTCAGATTTCATCTGATAAAATGACTGTATATCTCCTATAATGCATGCAAACATGTTGTAACAATGAATTTGGGCTTGTAATGCTTTCTTAAGCAATGCGTAGCTGCTTATTAGTAATATTAGTGAAAAGTCACTGTTTCATTGAAAAAGAATTGAATTCTAATGAGAAATGACTTCTAACAGCTTTGTAAGCTTAAAAGTTGCCATTGAAATCTATTTTGTGAAAATTGCAAAGTTCAGTGTGAACCTTAAGATTTCATCATATAAAATGACTGTATATCTCCTATAATGCATGCAAACATGTTGTAATGATGAATTTAGGCTTGTAATGCTTTCTTTTGCAATGCAGAGCTGCCAATGAAAGATATTAGTGAAAAGTCACGTTTCATTGAAAAAGAATTGAATTCTAATGAGAAATGACTTCTAACAGCTTTGTAAGCTTAAAAGTTGCCATTGAAATCTATTTTGTGAAAATTGCAAAATTCAGTGTGAACCTTAAGATTTCATCTATAAAATGACTGTATATCACTTCTAATGCATGCAAACATGTTGTAATGATGAATTTAGGCTTGTAATGCTTTCTTTTGCAATGCAGAGCAGCCAATGAAAGATAGTAGTGAAAAGTGACGTTTCATGGAAAAAGAGTTGAATTCTGATGAGAAATGACTTCTTACAGCTTTCTAAGCTTAAAAGTTGCTTTTTGGCCTTTGAAATCTATTTCGTGAAATTGCAAAGTTCAGTGTTAACATTCAGATTTCATCTATAAAATGACTGTATATCTCTTATAATGCTTGCAAACATGTTGTAACAATGAATTTGGGCTTGTAATGCTTTCTGAAGCAATGCGTAGCTGCTTATTAGTAATATTAGTGAAAAGTCATGTTTCATTGAAAAAGATTTGAATTCTGATGAGAAATGACTTCTAACAGTTTTCTAAGCTTAAAAGCTATCATTGAAATCTATTTCTGTGAAAAATTGCAAAGTTCATTGTTAACATTCAGATTTCATCTATAAAATGACTGTATATCTCCTATAATGCATGCAAACATGTTGTAATGATGAATTTAGGCTTGTAATGCTTTCTTTTGCAATGCAGAGCTGCCAATGAAAGATATTAGTGAAAAGTCACGTTTCATTGAAAAAGAATTGAATTCTAATGAGAAATGACTTCTTACTGCTTTGTAAGCTTAAAAGTTGCCATTGAAATCTATTTTGTGAAAATTGCAAAGTTCAGTGTGAACCTTAAGATTTCACATATAAAATGACTGTATATCTCCTATAATGCATGCAAACATGTTGTAACAATGAATTTGGGCTTGTAATGCTTTCTTAAGCAATGCGTAGCTGCCAATGAATAGATATTAGTGAGAAGTCACGTTTTATTGAAAAAGAATTGAATTCTAATGAGAAATGACTTCTTACAGCTTTGTAAGCTTAAAAGTTGCCATTGAAATCTATTTTGTGAAAATTGCAAAGTTCAGTGTGAACCTTAAGATTTCACATATAAAATGACTGTATATCTCCTATAATGCATGCAAACATGTTGTAATGATGAATTTAGGCTTGTAATGCTTTCTTTTGCAATGCAGAGCAGCCAATGAACGATAATAGTGAAAAGTCACGTTTCATAGAAAAAGATTTGAATTCTGATGAGAAATGACTTCTAACAGCTTTGTAAGCTTAAAAGTTGCCATTGAAATCTATTTTGTGAAAATTGCAAAGTTTAGTGTGAACCTTAAGATTTCATCATATAAAATGACTGTATATCTCCTATAATGCATGCAAACATGTTGTAATGATGAATTTAGGCTTGTAATGCTTTCTTTTGCAATGCAGAGCAGCCAATGAAAGATATTAGTGAAAAGTCACGTTTCATTGAAAAAGAATTGAATTCTGATGAGAAATGACTTCTAACAGCTTTCTAAGCTTAAAAGTTGCTTTTGGCCATTGAAATCTATTTTGTGAAAATTGCAAAGTTCAGTGTTAACATTCAGATTTCATCTATAAAATGACTGTATATCTCTTATAATGCATGCAAACATGTTGTAACAATGAATTTGGGCTTGTAATGCTTTCTTTAGCAATGCGTAGCTGCTTATTAGTAATATTAGTGAAAAGTCACGTTTCATTGAAAAAGAATTGAATTCTAATGAGAAATGACTTCTAACAGCTTTGTAAGCTTAAAAGTTGCCATTGAAATCTATTTTGTGAAAATTGCAAAATTCTGTGTGAACCTTAAGATTTCACATATAAAATGACTGTATATCTCCTATAATGCATGCAAACATGATGTAATGATGAATTTAGGTTTGTAATGCTTTCTTTTGCAATGCAGAGCAGCCAATGAAAGATATTAGTGAAAAGTCAGGTTTCATTGAAAAAGAATTGAATTCTAATGAGAAATGACTTCTAACAGCTTTCTAAGCTTAAAAGTTGCTTTTTGGCCTTTGAAATCTCTTTCGTGAAATTGCAAAGTTCAGTGTTAACATTCAGATTTCAGCTATAAAATGACTGTATATCTCTTATAATGCTTGCAAACATGTTGTAACAATGAATTTGGGCTTGTAATGCTTTCTTAAGCAATGCGTAGCTGCTTATTAGTAGTATTAGTGTAAAATCACGTTTCATTGAAAAAGAATTGAATTCTAATGAGAAATGACTTCTAACAGCTTTGTAAGCTTAAAAGTTGCCATTGAAATCTATTTTGTGAAAATTGCAAAGTTCAGTGTGAACCTTAAGATTTCATCATATAAAATGACTGTATATCTCCTATAATGCATGCAGACATGTTGTAATGATGAATTTAGGCTTGTAATGCTTTCTTTTGCAATGCAGAACAGCCAATGAACGATATTAGTGAAAAGTCACGTTTCATTGAAAAAGAATTGAATTCTAATGAGAAATGACTTCTAACAGCTTTGTAAGCTTAAAAGTTGCCATTGAAATCTATTTTGTGAAAATTGCAAAGTTCAGTGTGAACCTTAAGATTTCACATATAAAATGACTGTATATCTCCTATAATGCATGCAAACATGTTGTAATGATGAATTTAGGCTTGTAATGCTTTCTTTTGCAATGCAGAGCAGCCAATGAAAGATATTAGTGAAAAGTCACGTTTCATTGAAAAAGAATTGAATTCTAATGAGAAATGACTTCTAACAGCTTTGTAAGCTTAAAAGTTGCCATTGAAATCTATTTTGTGAAAATTGCAAAGTTCAGTGTGAACCTTAAGATTTCATCTATAAAATGACTGTATAACTCCTATAATGCATGCAAACATGATGAATTTAGGCTTGTAATGCTTTCTTTTGCAATGCAGAACAGTCAATGAACGATAATAGTGAAAAGTCACGTTTCATAGAAAAAGATTTGAATTCTGATGAGAAATGACTTCTTACAGCTTTCTAAGCTTAAATGTTGCTTTTTGGCCTTTGAAATCTATTTCATGATATTGCAAAGTTCAGTGTTAACATTCAGATTTATCTATAAAATGACTGTATATCTCTTATAATGCATGCAAACATGTTGTAATAATGAATATCGGCTTGTGATGCTTTCTTTTGCAATGCATAGCTGCTTATTAGTAATATTAGTGAAAAGTCATTTTTTCATTGAAAAAGATTAGAATTCTGATGAGAAATGACTTACAGCTTTCTAAGCTTAAAAGTTGCTTTTTGGCCTTTGAAATCTATTTCGAGTTATTGCAAAGTTCAGTGTTAACATTCAGATTTCATCTATAAAATGACTGTATATCTCTTATAATGCTTGCAAACATGTTGTAACAATGAATTTGGGCTTGTAATGCTTTCTTAAGCAATGCGTAGCTGCTTATTAGTAATATTAGTGAGAAGTCACGTTTCATTGAAAAAGAATTGAATTCTAATGAGAAATGACTTCTAACAGCTTTGTAAGCTTAAAAGTTGCCATTGAAATCTATTTTGTGAAATTTGCAAAGTTCAGTGTGAACCTTAAGATTTCACATATAAAATGACTGTATATCTCCTATAATGCATGCAAACATGTTGTAATGATGAATTTAGGCTTGTAATGCTTTCTTTTGCAATGCAGAACAGCCAATGAACGATATTAGTGAAAAGTCACGTTTCATAGAAAAAGAATTGAATTCTAATGAGAAATGACTTCTAACAGCTTTGTAAGCTTAAAAGTTGCCATTGAAATCTATTTTGTGAAAATTGCAAAGTTCAGTGTGAACCTTAAGATTTCATCATATAAAATGACTGTATATCTCCTATAATGCATGCAGACATGTTGTAATGATGAATTTAGGCTTGTAATGCTTTCTTTTGCAATGCAGAACAGCCAATGAACGATAATAGTGAAAATTCACGTTTCATTGAAAAAGAATTGAATTCTAATGAGAAATGATTTCTAACAGCTTTGTAAGCTTAAAAGTTGCCATTGAAATCTATTTTGTGAAAATTGCAAAGTTCAGTGTGAACCTTAAGATTTCATCTATAAAATGACTGTATATCACTTCTAATGCATGCAAACATGTTGTAATGATGAATTTAGGCTTGTAATGCTTTCTTTTGCAATGCAGAGCTGCCAATGAAAGATATTAGTGAAAAGTCACGTTTCATAGAAAAAGATTTGAATTCTGATGAGAAATGACTTCTTACAGCTTTCTAAGCTTAAAAGTTGCTTTTTGGCCTTTGAAATCTATTTCGTGAAATTGCAAAGTTCAGTGTTAACATTCAGATTTCATCTATAAAATGACTGTATATCTCTTATAATGCATGCAAACATGTTGTAACAATGAATTTGGGCTTGTAATGCTTTCTTTTGCAATGCGTAGCTGCTTATTAGTAATATTAGTGAAAAGTCATGTTTCATTGAAAAAGATTAGAATTCTGATGAGAAATGACTTCTAACAGCTTTCTAAGCTTAAAAGCTATCATTGAAAGCTATTCTGTGAAAATTCAAAGTTCATTGTTAACATTCAGATTTCATTTATAAAATGACTGTATATCTCCTATAATGCATGCAAACATGTTGTAATGATGAATTTAGGCTTGTAATGCTTTCTTTTCAATGCAGAGCAGCCAATGAAAGATATTAGTGTAAAGTCACGTTTCATTGAAAAAGAATTGAATTCTAATGAGAAATGACTTCTAACAGCTTTGTAAGCTTAAAAGTTGCCATTGAAATCTATTTCGTGAAATTGCAAAGTTCAGTGTGAACCTTAAGATTTCATCTATAAAATGACTGTATATCTCTTATAATGCTTGCAAACATGTTGTAACAATGAATTTGGGCTTGTAATGCTTTCTTAAGCAATGCGTAGCTGCTTATTAGTAGTATTAGTGAGAAGTCACGTTTTATTGAAAAAGAATTGAATTCTAATGAGAAATGACTTCTAACAGCTTTGTAAGCTTAAAAGTTGCCATTGAAATCTATTTTGTGAAAATTGCAAAGTTCAGTGTGAACCTTAAGATTTCATCATATAAAATGACTGTATATCTCCTATAATGCATGCAAACATGTTGTAATGATGAATTTAGGCTTGTAATGCTTTCTTTTGCAATGCAGAACAGCCAATGAACGATATTAGTGAAAAGTCACGTTTCATAGAAAAAGAATTGAATTCTAATGAGAAATGACTTCTTACAGCTTTGTAAGCTTAAAAGTTGCCATTGAAATCTATTTTGTGAAAATTGCAAAGTTCAGTGTGAACCTTAAGATTTCACATATAAAATGACTGTATATCTCCTATAATGCATGCAAACATGTTGTAATGATGAATTTAGGCTTGTAATGCTTTCTTTTGCAATGCAAAGCAGCCAATGAAAGGTATTAGTGTAAAGTCACGTTTCATTGAAAAAGATTAGAATTCTGATGAGAAATGACTTCTAACAGCTTTCTAAGCTTAAATGTTGCTTTATGGCCTTTGAAATCTATTTCGTGATATTGCAAAGTTCAGTGTGAACATTCAGATTTCATCATATAAAATGACTGTATATCTCTTATAATGCATGCAAACATGTTGTAACAATGAATTTGGGCTTGTAATGCTTTCTTAAGCAATGCGTAGCTGCTTATTAGTAGATATTAGTGAAAAGTCACGTTTCATTGAAAAAGAATTGAATTCTAATGAGAAATGACTTCTAACAGCTTTGTAAGCTTAAAAGTTGCCATTGAAATCTATTTTGTGAAAATTGCAAAGTTCAGTGTGAACCTTAAGATTTCATCATATAAAATGACTGTATATCTCCTATAATGCATGCAAACATGTTGTAATGATGAATTTAGGCTTGTAATGCTTTCTTTTGCAATGCAGAGCAGCCAATGAATGATACTGGTGAAAAGTCACGTTTCATTGAAAAAGAATTGAATTCTAATGAGAAATGACTTCTAAAAGATTTGTAAGCTTAAAAGTTGCCATTGAAATCTATTTTGTGAAATTTGCAAAGTTCAGTGTGAACCTAAACATTTCACATATAAAAAGACTGTATATCTCCTATAATGCATGCAAACATGTTGTAATGATGAATTTTTGGCTTGTAATGCTTTCTTTTGCAATGCAGAACAGCCAATGAACGATATTATTGAAAAGTCATGTTTCATTGAAATAAAAATTGAATTCTGATGAGAAATGACTTCTAACAGCTTTCTAAGCTTAAAAGTTGCTTTTGGCCTTTGAAATCTATTTCGTGAAATATTGCAAAGTTCAGTGTTAACATTCAGATTTCATCTATAAAATGACTGTATATCTCTTATAATGCATGCAAACATGTTGTAATGATGAATTTAGGCTTGTAAAGCTTTCTTTTGCAATGCAGAGCAGCCAATGAATGATATTAGTGAAAAGTCATGTTTCATTGAAAAAGAATTGAATTCTGATGAGAAATGACTTCTAACAGCTTTGTAAGCTTAAAAGTTGCCATTGAAATCTATTTTGTGAAAATTGCAAAGTTCAGTGTGAACCTTAAGATTTCACATATAAAATGACTGTATATCTCTTATAATGCTTGCAAACATGTTGTAACAATGAATTTGGGCTTGTAATGCTTTCTTAAGCAATGCGTAGCTGCTTATTAGTAGTATTAGTGAGAAGTCACGTTTCATTGAAAAAGAATTGAATTCTAATGAGAAATGACTTCTAACAGCTTTGTAAGCTTAAAAGTTGCCATTGAAATCTATTTTGTGAAAATTGCAAAGTTCAGTGTGAACCTTAAGATTTCACATATAAAATGACTGTATATCTCCTATAATGCATGCAAACATGTTGTAATGATGAATTTAGGCTTGTAATGCTTTCTTTTGCAATGCAGAACAGCCAATGAACGATATTAGTGAAATGTCACGTTTCATAGAAAAAGAATTGAATTCTAATGAGAAATGACTTCTAACAGCTTTGTAAGCTTAAAAGTTGCCATTGAAATCTATTTTGTGAAAATTGCAAAGTTCAGGGTGAACCTTAAGATTTCACATATAAAATGACTGTATATCTCCTATAATGCATGCAAACGTTGTAATGATGAATTTAGGCTTGTAATGCTTTCTTTTGCAATGCAGAACAGCCAATGAAAGATATTAGTGTAAAGTCACGTTTCATTGAAAAAGAATTGAATTCTAATGAGAAATGACTTCTAACAGCTTTGTAAGCTTAAAAGTTGCCATTGAAATCTATTTTGTGAAAATTGCAAAGTTCTGTGTGCACCTTAAGATTTCATCTATAAAATGACTGTATAACTCCTATAATGCATGCAAACATGATGAATTTAGGCTTGTAATGCTTTCTTTTGCAATGCAGAACAGTCAATGAACGATAATAGTGAAAAGTCACGTTTCATAGAAAAAGATTTGAATTCTGATGAGAAATGACTTCTTACAGCTTTCTAAGCTTAAATGTTGCTTTTTGGCCTTTGAAATCTATTTCGTGATAATTGCAAAGTTCAGTGTTAACATTCAGATTTCATCTATAAAATGACTGTATATCTCTTATAATGCATGCAAACATGTTGTAATAATGAATATCGGCTTGTGATGCTTTCTTTTGCAATGCATAGCTGCTTATTAGTGAAAAGTCATTTTTTCATTGAAAGAGATTAGAATTCTGATGAGAAATGACTTACAGCTTTCTAAGCTTAAAAGTTGCTTTTTGGCCTTTGAAATCTATTTCGTGTTATTGCAAAGTTCAGTGTTAACATTCAGATTTCATCTATAAAATGACTGTATATCTCTTATAATGCTTGCAAACATGTTGTAACAATGAATTTGGGCTTGTAATGCTTTCTTAAGCAATGCGTAGCTGCTTATTAGTAATATTAGTGAGAAGTCACGTTTCATTGAAAAAGAATTGAATTCTAATGAGAAATGACTTCTAACAGATTTGTAAGCTTAAAAGTTGCCATTGAAATCTATTTTGTGAAATTTGCAAAGTTCAGTGTGAACCTTAACATTTCACATATAAAATGACTGTATATCTCCTATAATGCATGCAAACATGTTGTAATGATGAATTTAGGCTTGTAATGCTTTCTTTTGCAATGCAGAGCAGCCAATGAAAGATATTAGTGTAAAGTCACGTTTCATTGAAAAAGAATTGAATTCTAATGAGAAATGACTTCTAACAGCTTTGTAAGCTTAAAAGTTGCCATTGAAATCTATTTTGTGAAAATTGCAAAGTTCAGTGTGAACCTTAAGATTTCACATATAAAATGACTGTATATCTCCTATAATGCATGCAAACATGTTGTAATGATGAATTTAGGCTTGTAATGCTTTCTTTTGCAATGCAGAACAGCCAATGAACGATATTAGTGAGAAGTCACGTTTTATTGAAAAAGAATTGAATTCTAATGAGAAATGACTTCTAACAGCTTTGTAAGCTTAAAAGTTGCCATTGAAATCTATTTTGTGAAAATTGCAAAGTTTAGTGTGAACATTCACATTTCATTTATAAAATGACTGTATATCTCCTATAATGCATGCAGACATGTTGTAATGATGAATTTAGGCTTGTAATGCTTTCTTTTGCAATGCAGAACAGCCAATGAACGATAATAGTGAAAAGTCACGTTTCATAGAAAAAGATTTGAATTCTGATGAGAAATGACTTCTTACAGCTTTCTAAGCTTAAAAGTTGCCATTGAAATCTATTTTGTGAAAATTGCAAAGTTCAGTGTGAACCTTAAGATTTCATCTATAAAATGACTGTATATCTCTTATAATGCATGCAAACATGTTGTAACAATGAATTTGGGCTTGTAATGCTTTCTTTTGCAATGCGTAGCTGCTTATTAGTAATATTAGTGAAAAGTCATGTTTCATTGAAAAAGATTAGAATTCTGTTGAGATATGACTTCTAACAGCTTTCAAAGCTTAAAAGCTATCATTGAAAGCTATTCTGTGAAAAATTCAAAGTTCATTGTTAACATTCAGATTTCATTTATAAAATGACTGTATATCTCATATAATGCATGCAAACATGTTGTAATGATGAATTTAGGCTTGTAATGCTTTCTTTTACAGTGCAGAACAGCCAATGAACGATATTAGTGAAAAGTCATGTTTCATTGAAAAAGATTAGAATTCTGATGAGAAATGACTTCTTACAGCTTTCTAAGCTTAAATGTTGCTTTTTGGCCTTTGAAATCTATTTCGTGATATTGCAAAGTTCAGTGTTAACATTCAGATTTATCTATAAAATGACTGTATATCTCTTATAATGCATGCAAACATGTTGTAATAATGAATATCGGCTTGTGATGCTTTCTTTTGCAATGCATAGCTGCTTATTAGTGAAAAGTCATTTTTTCATTGAAAGAGATTAGAATTCTGATGAGAAATGACTTACAGCTTTCTAAGCTTAAAAGTTGCTTTTTGGCCTTTGAAATCTATTTCGTGTTATTGCAAAGTTCAGTGTTAACATTCAGATTTCATCTATAAAATGACTGTATATCTCTTATAATGCTTGCAAACATGTTGTAACAATGAATTTGGGCTTGTAATGCTTTCTTAAGCAATGCGTAGCTGCTTATTAGTAATATTAGTGAGAAGTCACGTTTCATTGAAAAAGAATTGAATTCTAATGAGAAATGACTTCTTACTGCTTTGTAAGCTTAAAAGTTGCCATTGAAATCTATTTTGTGAAAATTGCAAAGTTCAGTGTGAACCTTAAGATTTCACATATAAAATGACTGTATATCTCCTATAATGCATGCAAACATGTTGTAATGATGAATTTAGGCTTGTAATGCTTTCTTTTGCAATGCAGAGCAGCCAATGAAAGGTATTAGTGTAAAGTCACGTTTCATTGAAAAAGAATTGAATTCTAATGAGAAATGACTTCTAACAGATTTGTAAGCTTAAAAGTTGCCATTGAAATCTATTTTGTGAAAATTGCAAAGTTCAGTGTGAACCTTAAGATTTCACATATAAAATGACTGTATATCTCCTATAATGCATGCAAACATGTTGTAATGATGAATTTAGGCTTGTAATGCTTTCTTTTGCAATGCAGAACAGCCAATGAACGATATTAGTGAAAAGTCATGTTTCATTGAAAAAGATTAGAATTCTGATGAGAAATGACTTCTAACAGCTTTCTAAGCTTAAAAGCTATCATTGAAAGCTATTTCTGTGAAAAATTGCAAAGTTCATTGTTAACATTCAGATTTCATTTATAAAATGACTGTATATCTCCTATAATGCATGCAAACATGTTGTAATGATGAATTTAGGCTTGTAATGCTTTCTTTTGCAATGCAGAACAGCCAATGAACGATAATAGTGAAAAGTCACGTTTCATAGAAAAAGATTTGAATTCTGATGAGAAATGACTTCTTACAGCTTTCTAAGCTTAAAAGTTGCTTATTGGCCTTTGAAATCTATTTCGTGAAATTGCAAAGTTCAGTGTTAACATTCAGATTTCATCTATAAAATGACTGTATATCTCTTATAATGCATGCAAACATGTTGTAACAATGAATTTGGACTTGTGATGCTTTCTTTTGCAATGCGTAGCTGCTTATTAGTAATATTAGTGAAAAGTCATGTTTCATTGAAAAAGATTAGAATTCTGATGAGAAATGACTTCTAACAGCTTTCAAAGCTTAAAAGCTATCATTGAAAGCTATTCTGTGAAAAATTCAAAGTTCATTGTTAACATTCAGATTTCATTTATAAAATGACTGTATATCTCCTATAATGCATGCAAACATGTTGTAATGATGAATTTAGGCTTGTAATGCTTTCTTTTGCAATGCAGAACAGCCAATGAACGATAATAGTCAAAAGTCACGTTTCATAGAAAAAGATTTGAATTCTGATGAGAAATGACTTCTTACAGCTTTCTAAGCTTAAATGTTGCTTTTGGCCTTTGAAATCTATTTCGTGATATTGCAAAGTTCAGTGTTAACATTCAGATTTCATCTATAAAATGACTGTATATCTCTTATAATGCTTGCAAACATGTTGTAACAATGAATTTGGGCTTGTAATGCTTTCTTAAGCAATGCGTAGCTGCTTATTAGTAATATTAGTGAGAAGTCACGTTTCATTGAAAAAGAATTGAATTCTAATGAGAAATGACTTCTAACAGCTTTGTAAGCTTAAAAGTTGCCATTGAAATCTATTTTGTAAAAATTGCAAAGTTCAGTGTGAACCTTAAGATTTCACATATAAAATGACTGTATATCTCCTATAATGCATGCAGACATGATGTAATGATGAATTTAGGTTTGTAATGCTTTCTTTTGCAATGCAGAGCAGCCAATGAAAGATATTAGTGAAAAGTCAGGTTTCATTGAAAAAGAATTGAATTCTAATGAGAAATGACTTCTAACAGCTTTGTAAGCTTAAAAGTTGCCATTGAAATCTATTTTGTGAAAATTGCAAAATTCTGTGTGAACCTTAAGATTTCACATATAAAATGACTGTATATCTCATATAATGCATGCAAACATGTTGTAATGATGAATTTAGGCTTGTAATGCTTTCTTTTGCAATGCTGAGCAGCCAATGAAAGATTGTAGTGAAATGTCACGTTTCATGGAAAATGAGTTGAATTCTGATGAGAAATGACTTCTTACAGCTTTCTAAGCTTAAAAGTTGCTTTTTGGCCTTTGAAATCTCTTTCGTGAAATTGCAAAGTTCAGTGTTAACATTCAGATTTCAGCTATAAAATGACTGTATATCTCTTATAATGCTTGCAAACATGTTGTAACAATGAATTTGGGCTTGTAATGCTTTCTTAAGCAATGCGTAGCTGCTTATTAGTAATATTAGTGAAAAGTCATGTTTCACTGAAAATGATTTGAATTCTGATGAGAAATGACTTCTAACAGTTTTCTAAGCTTAAAAGTTGCTTATTGGCCTTTGAAATCTATTTCGTGAAATTGCAAAGTTCAGTGTTAACATTCAGATTTCTTCTATAAAATGACATTATATTACTTATAATGCTTGCAAACATGTTGTAACAATGAATTTGGGCTTGTAATGCTTTCTTAAGCAATGCGTAGCTGCTTATTAGTAATATTAGTGAGAAGTCACGTTTCATTGAAAAAGAATTGAATTCCTATGAGAAATGACTTCTAACAGCTTTGTAAGCTTAAAAGTTGCCATTGAAATCTCTTTTGTGAAATTTGCAAAGTTCAGTGTGAACCTTAACATTTCACATATAAAATGACTGTATATCTCCAATAATGCATGCAAACATGTTGTAACGATGAATTTAGACTTGTAAATGCTTTCTTTTGCAATGCAGAGCAGCCAATCAAAGATATTAGTGAAAAGTCACGTTTCATTGAAAAAGAATTGAATTCTAATGAGAAATGACTTCTTACAGCTTTGTAAGCTTAAAAGTTGCCATTGAAATCTATTTTGTGAAAATTGCAAAGTTCAGTGTGAACCTTAAGATTTCACATATAAAATGACTGTATATCTCATATAATGCATGCAAACATGTTGTAATGATGAATTTAGGCTTGTAATGCTTTCTTTTGCAATGCAGAACAGCCAATGAACGATATTATTGAAAAGTCACGTTACATAGAAAAAGATTTGAATTCTGATGAGAAATGACTTCTTACAGCTTTCTAAGCTTAAATGTTGCTTTTTGGCCTTTGAAATCTATTTCGTGATATTGCAAAGTTCAGTGTTAACATTCAGATTTATCTATAAAATGACTGTATATCTCTTATAATGCATGCAAACATGTTGTAATAATGAATATCGGCTTGTGATGCTTTCTTTTGCAATGCATAGCTGCTTATTAGTAATATTAGTGAAAAGTCATTTTTTCACTGAAAGAGATTAGAATTCTGATGAGAAATGACTTACAGCTTTCTAAGCTTAAAAGTTGCTTTTTGGCCTTTGAAATCTATTTCGTGTTATTGCAAAGTTCAGTGTTAACATTCAGATTTCATCTATAAAATGACTGTATATCTCTTATAATGCATGCAAACATGTTGTAACAATGAATTTGGGCTTGTAATGCTTTCTTAAGCAATGCGTAGCTGCTTATTAGTAGTAATAGTGAGAAGTCACGTTTTATTGAAAAAGAATTGAATTCTAATGAGAAATGACTTCTAACAGCTTTGTAAGCTTAAAAGTTGCCATTGAAATCTATTTTGTGAAAATTGCAAAGTTCAGTGTGAACCTTAAGATTTCACATATAAAATGACTGTATATCTCCTATAATGCATGCAAACATGTTGTAATGATGAATTTAGGCTTGTAATGCTTTCTTTTGCAATGCAGAGCAGCCAATGAAAGGTATTAGTGTAAAGTCACGTTTCATTGAAAAAGAATTGAATTCTAATGAGAAATTACTTCTAACAGCTTTGTAAGCTTAAAAGATGCCATTGTAATCTATTTTGTGAAAATTGCAAAGTTCAGTGTGAACCTTAAGATTTCATCTATAAAATGACTGTATATCTCCTATAATGCATGCAAACATGTTGTAATGATGAATTTAGGCTTGTAATGCTTTCTTTTGCAGTGCAGAACAGGCAATGAACGATATTAGTGAAAAGTCACGTTTCATGGAAAAAGAGTTGAATTCTGATGAGAAATGACTTCTTACAGCTTTCTAAGCTTAAAAGTTGCCATTGAAATCTATTTTGTGAAAATTGCAAAGTTCAGTGTTAACATTCAGATTTCATCTATAAAATGACTGTATATCTCCTATAATGCATGCAAACATGTTGTAATGATGAATTTAGGCTTGTAATGCTTTCTTTTGCAATGCAGAACAGCCAATGAACGATATTAGTGAAAAGTCACGTTTCATAGAAAAAGATTTGAATTCTGATGAGAAATGACTTCTTACAGCTTTCTAAGCTTAAAAGTAGCTTATTGGCCTTTGAAATCTATTTCGTGAAATTGCAAAGTTCAGTGTTAACATTCAGATTTCATCTATAAAATGACTGTATATCTCTTATAATGCATGCAAACATGTTGTAACAATGAATTTGGGCTTGTAATGCTTTCTTTTGCAATGCGTAGCTGCTTATTAGTAATATTAGTGAAAAGTCATGTTTCATTGAAAAAGATTAGAATTCTGATGAGAAATGACTTCTAACAGCTTTCTAAGCTTAAAAGCTATCATTGAAAGCTATTCTGTGAAAAATTGCAAAGTTCATTGTTAACATTCAGATTTCATTTATAAAATGACTGTATATCTCCTATAATGCATGCAGACATGTTGTAATGATGAATTTAGGCTTGTAATGCTTTCTTTTGCAATGCAGAACAGCCAATGAACGATAATAGTGAAAAGTCACGTTTCATAGAAAAAGATTTGAATTCTGATGAGAAATGACTTCTTACAGCTTTCTAAGCTTAAATGTTGCTGTATGGCCTTTGAAATCTATTTCGTGTTATTGCAAAGTTCAGTGTTAACATTCAGATTTCATCTATAAAATGACTGTATATCTCTTATAATGCATGCAAACATGTTGTAATAATGAATATCGGCTTGTGATGCTTTCTTTTGCAATGCATAGCTGCTTATTAGTAATATTAGTGAAAAGTCATTTTTCATTGAAAAAGATTAGAATTCTGATGAGAAATGACTTACAGCTTTCTAAGCTTAAAAGTTGCTTTTTGGCCTTTGAAATCTATTACGTGTTATTGCAAAGTTCAGAGTTAACATTCAGATTTCATCTATAAAATGACTGTATATCTCTTATAATGCTTGCAAACATGTTGTAACAATGAATTTGGGCTTGTAATGCTTTCTTAAGCAATGCGTAGCTGCTTATTAGTAATATTAGTGAGAAGTCACGTTTCATTGAAAAAGAATTGAATTCCTATGAGAAATGACTTCTAACAGCTTTGTAAGCTTAAAAGTTGCCATTGAAATCTATTTTGTGAAATTTGCAAAGTTCAGTGTGAACCTTAAGATTTCACATATAAAATGACTGTATATCTCCTATAATGCATGCAAACATGTTGTAATGATGAATTTTTGGCTTGTAATGCTTTCTTTTGCAATGCAGAGCAGCCAATGAAAGGTATTAGTGTAAAGTCACGTTTCATTGAAAAAGATTTGAATTCTAATGAGAAATGACTTCTAACAGCTTTGTAAGCTTAAAAGTTGCCATTGAAATCTATTTTGTGAAAATTGCAAAGTTCAGTGTGAACCTTAAGATTTCATCTATAAAATGACTGTATATCTCCTATAATGCATGCAAACATGTTGTAATGATGAATTTAGGCTTGTAATGCTTTCTTTTGCAGTGCAGAACAGCCAATGAACGATATTAGTGAAAAGTCATGTTTCATTGAAAAAGATTAGAATTCTGATGAGAAATGACTTCTAACAGCTTTCTAAGCTTAAAAGCTATCATTGAAAGCTTTTCTGTGAAAAATTCAAAGTTCATTGTTAACATTCAGATTTCATTTATAAAATGACTGTATATCTCCTATAATGCATGCAGACATGTTGTAATGATGAATTTAGGCTTGTAATGCTTTCTTTTGCAATGCAGAACAGCCAATGAACGATAATAGTGAAAAGTCACGTTTCATAGAAAAAGATTTGAATTCTGATGAGAAATGACGTCTTACAGCTTTCTAAGCTTAAAAGTAGCTTATTGGCCTTTGAAATCTATTTCGTGAAATTGCAAAGTTCAGTGTTAACATTCAGATTTCTTCTATAAAATGACTGTATATCCCTTAAAATGCATGCAAACATGTTGTAACATTGAATTTGGACTTGTGATTCTTTGTTTTGCAATGCGTAGCTGCTTATTAGTAATATTAGTGAAAAGTCATGTTTCATTGAAAAAGATTAGAATTCTGATGAGATATGACTTCTAACAGCTTTCAAAGCTTAAAAGCTATCATTGAAAGCTATTCTGTGAAAAATTCAAAGTTCATTGTTAACATTCAGATTTCATTTATAAAATGACTGTATAGCTCCTATAATGCATGCAAACATGTTGTAATGATGAATTTAGGCTTGTAATGCTTTCTTTTGCAATGCAGAACAGCCAATGAACGATAATAGTCAAAAGTCACGTTTCATAGAAAAAGATTTGAATTCTGATGAGAAATGACTTCTTACAGCTTTCTAAGCTTAAATGTTGCTTTTTGGCCTTTGAAATCTATATCGTGATATTGCAAAGTTCAGTGTTAACATTCAGATTTCATCTATAAAATGACTGTATATCTCTTATAATGCATGCAAACATGTTGTAATAATGAATATCGGCTTGTGATGCTTTCTTTTGCAATGCATAGCTGCTTATTAGTAATATTAGTGAAAAGTCATTTTTCATTGAAAAAGATTAGAATTCTGATGAGAAATGACTTACAGCTTTCTAAGCTTAAAAGTTGCTTTTTGGCCTTTGAAATCTATTTCGTGTTATTGCAAAGTTCAGTGTTAACATTCAGATTTCATCTATAAAATGACTGTATATCTCTTATAATGCTTGCAAACATGTTGTAACAATGAATTTGGGCTTGTAATGCTTTCTTAAGCAATGCGTAGCTGCTTATTAGTAATATTAGTGAGAAGTCACGTTTCATTGAAAAAGAATTGAATTCCTATGAGAAATGACTTCTAACAGCTTTGTAAGCTTAAAAGTTGCCATTGAAATCTATTTTGTGAAATTTGCAAAGTTCAGTGTGAACCTTAAGATTTCACATATAAAATGACTGTATATCTCCTATAATGCATGCAAACATGTTGTAATGATGAATTTTTGGCTTGTAATGCTTTCTTTTGCAATGCAGAGCAGCCAATGAAAGATATTAGTGAAAAGTCAGTTTTCATTGAAAAAGATTAGAATTCTGATGAGAAATGACTTCTAACAGCTTTGTAAGCTTAAAAGTTGCCATTGAAATCTATTTTGTGAAAATTGCAAAGTTCAGTGTGAACCTTAAGATTTCATCTATAAAATGACTGTATATCTCCTATAATGCATGCAAACATGTTGTAATGATGAATTTAGGCTTGTAATGCTTTCTTTTGCAATGCAGAACAGCCAATGAACGATATTAGTGAAAAGTCACGTTTCATTGAAAAAGATTAGAATTCTGATGAGAAATGACTTCTAACAGCTTTCTAAGCTTAAAAGCTGCCATTGAAAGCTATTCTGTGAAAAATTGCAAAGTTCATTGTTAACATTCAGATTTCATTTATAAAATGACTGTATATCTCCAATAATGCATGCAAACATGTTGTAATGATGAATTTAGGCTTGTAATGCTTTCTTTTGCAATGCAGAGCTGCCAATCAAAGATATTTGTGAAAAGTCACGTTTCATTGAAAATGAATAGAATTCTAATGAGAAATGACTTCTAACAGCTTTGTAAGCTTAAAAGTTGCCATTGAAATCTATTTTGTGAAAATTGCAAAGTTCTGTGTGAACCTTAAGATTTCACATATAAAATGACTGTACATCTCATATAATGCATGCAAACATGTTGTAATGATGAATTTAGGCTTGTAATGCTTTCTCTTGCAATGCAGAGCAGCCAATGAAAGATTGTAGTGAAAAGTCACGTTTCATGGAAAATGAGTTGAATTCTGATGAGAAATGACTCCTTACAGCTTTCTAAGCTTAAAAGTTGCTTTTTGGCCTTTGAAATCTCTTTCGTGAAATTGCAAAGTTCAGTGTTAACATTCAGATTTCATCTATAAAATGACTGTATATCTCTTATAATGCTTGCAAACATGTTGTAACAATGAATTTGGGCTTGTAATGCTTTCTTAAGCAATGCGTAGCTGCTTATTAGTAATATTAGTGAAAAGTCATGTTTCACTGAAAATGATTTGAATTCTGATGAGAAATGACTTCTAACAGTTTTCTAAGCTTAAAAGTTGCTTATTGGCCTTTGAAATCTATTTCGTGAAATTGCAAAGTTCAGTGTTAACATTCAGATTTCTTCTATAAAATGACATTATATCCTTTAAAATGCATGCAAACATGTTGTAACATTGAATTTGGACTTGTGATGCTTTCTTTTGCAATGAGTAGCTGCTTATTAGTAATATTTGTGAAAAGTCATGTTTCATTGAAAAAGATTAGAATCCTGATGAGAAATGACTTCTAACAGCTTTCTAAGCTTAAAAGATATCATTGAAAGCTATTCTGAAAAATTCAAAGTTCATTGTTAACATTCAGATTTCATTTATAAAATGACTGTATATCTCCTATAATGCATGCAAACATGTTGTTACACTGAATTTGGCTTGTATGCTTTTTGCAATGCATAGCTGCTTATTAGTAATATTATTGAAACAGTCATTGCTTCACTGAAAAAGATTTGAATTCTAATGAGAAATGACTTCTAACAGATTTGTAAGCTTAAAAGTTGCCATTGAAATCTATTTTGTGAAAATTGCAAAGTTCAGTGTGAACCTTAAGATGTCATCTATAAAATGACTGTATATCTCCTATAATGCATGCAAACATGTTGTAATGATGAATTTAGGCTTGTAATGCTTTCTTTTGCAATGCAGAGCAGCCAATGAAAGATATTAGTGTAAAGTCACGTTTCATTGAAAAAGAATTGAATTCTAATGAGAAATGACTTCTAACAGCTTTGTAAGCTTAAAAGTTGCCATTGAAATCTATTTTGTGAAATTTGCAAAGTTCAGTGTGAACCTTAACATTTCACATATAAAAAGACTGTATATCTCCTATAATGCATGCAAACATGTGGTAATGATGAATTTAGACTTGTAATGCTTTCTTTTGCAATGCAGAGCAGCCAATGAAAGATATTAGTGTAAAGTCACGTTTCATTGAAAAAGAATTGAATTCTAATGAGAAATGACTTCTAACAGCTTTCTAAGCTTAAAAGTTGCTTATTGGCCTTTGAAATCTATTTCGTGAAATTGCAAAGTTCAGTGTTAACATTCAGATTTCATCTATAAAATGACTGTATATCTCTTATAATGCATGCAAACATGTTGTAACAATGAATTTGGACTTGTAATGCTTTCTTTTGCAATGCGTAGCTGCTTATTAGTAATATTAGTGAAAAGTCATGTTTCATTGAAAAAGATTAGAATTCTGATGAGAAATGACTTCTAACAGCTTTCTAAGCTTAAAAGCTATCATTGAAAGCTATTTCTGTGAAAAATTGCAAAGTTCATTGTTAACATTCAGATTTCATTTATAAAATGACTGTATATCTCCTATAATGCATGCAAACATGTTGTAATGATGAATTTAGGCTTGTAATGCTTTCTTTTGCAATGCAGAACAGCCAATGAACGATAATAGTGAAAAGTCACGTTTCATAGAAAAAGATTTGAATTCTGATGAGAAATGACGTCTTACAGCTTTCTAAGCTTAAAAGTAGCTTATTGGCCTTTGAAATCTATTTCGTGAAAATTGCAAAGTTCAGTGTTAACATTCAGATTTCATCTATAAAATGACTGTATATCTCTTATAATGCATGCAAACATGTTGTAACAATGAATTTGGACTTGTAATGCTTTCTTTTGCAATGCGTAGCTGCTTATTAGTAATATTAGTGAGAAGTCACGTTTAATTGAAAAAGAATTGAATTCTAATGAGAAATGACTTCTAACAGCTTTGTAAGCTTAAAAGTTGCCATTGAAATCTATTTTGTGAAAATTGCAAAGTTTAGTGTGAACATTCACATTTCATTTATAAAATGACTGTATATCTCCTATAATGCATGCAGACATGTTGTAATGATGAATTTAGGCTTGTAATGCTTTCTTTTGCAATGCAGAACAGCCAA
This sequence comes from Myxocyprinus asiaticus, assembly GCF_019703515.2. Lineage (NCBI taxonomy): Eukaryota > Metazoa > Chordata > Actinopteri > Cypriniformes > Catostomidae > Myxocyprinus > Myxocyprinus asiaticus. The sequence goes on along the minus strand of NC_059348.1, from coordinate 2,839,264 downwards.
TGAACGATAATAGTGAAAAGTCACGTTTCATAGAAAAAGATTTGAATTCTGATGAGAAATGACTTCTTACAGCTTTCTAAGCTTAAATGTTGCTTTTTGGCCTTTGAAATCTATTTCGTGATATTGCAAAGTTCAGTGTTAACATTCAGATTTATCTATAAAATGACTGTATATCTCTTATAATGCATGCAAACATGTTGTAATAATGAATATCGGCTTGTGATGCTTTCTTTTGCAATGCATAGCTGCTTATTAGTAATATTAGTGAAAAGTCATTTTTCATTGAAAAAGATTAGAATTCTGATGAGAAATGACTTACAGCTTTCTAAGCTTAAAAGTTGCTTTTTGGCCTTTGAAATCTATTACGTGTTATTGCAAAGTTCAGAGTTAACATTCAGATTTCATCTATAAAATGACTGTATATCTCTTATAATGCTTGCAAACATGTTGTAACAATGAATTTGGGCTTGTAATGCTTTCTTAAGCAATGCGTAGCTGCTTATTAGTAATATTAGTGAGAAGTCACGTTTCATTGAAAAAGATTTGAATTCTAATGAGAAATGACTTCTAACAGATTTGTAAGCTTAAAAGTTGCCATTGAAATCTATTTTGTGAAAATTGCAAAGTTCAGTGTGAACCTTAAGATTTCATCTATAAAATGACTGTATATCTCCTATAATGCATGCAAACATGTTGTAATGATGAATTTAGGCTTGTAATGCTTTCTTTTGCAGTGCAGAACAGCCAATGAACGATATTAGTGAAAAGTCATGTTTCATTGAAAAAGATTAGAATTCTGATGAGAAATGACTTCTAACAGCTTTCTAAGCTTAAAAGCTATCATTGAAAGCTATTTCTGTGAAAAATTCAAAGTTCATTGTTAACATTCAGATTTCATTTATAAAATGACTGTATATCTCCTATAATGCATGCAGACATGTTGTAATGATGAATTTAGGCTTGTAATGCTTTCTTTTGCAATGCAGAACAGCCAATGAACGATAATAGTGAAAAGTCACGTTTCATAGAAAAAGATTTGAATTCTGATGAGAAATGACGTCTTACAGCTTTCTAAGCTTAAAAGTAGCTTATTGGCCTTTGAAATCTATTTCGTGAAATTGCAAAGTTCAGTGTTAACATTCAGATTTCTTCTATAAAATGACTGTATATCCCTTAAAATGCATGCAAACATGTTGTAACATTGAATTTGGACTTGTGATTCTTTGTTTTGCAATGCGTAGCTGCTTATTAGTAATATTAGTGAAAAGTCATGTTTCATTGAAAAAGATTAGAATTCTGATGAGATATGACTTCTAACAGCTTTCAAAGCTTAAAAGCTATCATTGAAAGCTATTCTGTGAAAAATTCAAAGTTCATTGTTAACATTCAGATTTCATTTATAAAATGACTGTATAGCTCCTATAATGCATGCAAACATGTTGTAATGATGAATTTAGGCTTGTAATGCTTTCTTTTGCAATGCAGAACAGCCAATGAACGATAATAGTCAAAAGTCACGTTTCATAGAAAAAGATTTGAATTCTGATGAGAAATGACTTCTTACAGCTTTCTAAGCTTAAATGTTGCTTTTTGGCCTTTGAAATCTATATCGTGATATTGCAAAGTTCAGTGTTAACATTCAGATTTCATCTATAAAATGACTGTATATCTCTTATAATGCTTGCAAACATGTTGTAACAATGAATTTGGGCTTGTAATGCTTTCTTAAGCAATGCGTAGCTGCTTATTAGTAATATTAGTGAGAAGTCACGTTTCATTGAAAAAGAATTGAATTCTAATGAGAAATGACTTCTAACAGCTTTGTAAGCTTAAAAGTTGCCATTGAAATCTATTTTGTAAAAATTGCAAAGTTCAGTGTGAACCTTAAGATTTTACATATAAAATGACTGTATATCTCCTATAATGCATGCAGACATGATGTAATGATGAATTTAGGTTTGTAATGCTTTCTTTTGCAATGCAGAGCAGCCAATGAAAGATATTAGTGAAAAGTCAGTTTTCATTGAAAAAGATTAGAATTCTGATGAGAAATGACTTCTAACAGCTTTGTAAGCTTAAAAGTTGCCATTGAAATCTATTTTGTGAAAATTGCAAAGTTCAGTGTGAACCTTAAGATTTCATCTATAAAATGACTGTATATCTCCTATAATGCATGCAAACATGTTGTAATGATGAATTTAGGATTGTAATGCTTTCTTTTGCAATGCAGAACAGCCAATGAACGATATTAGTGAAAAGTCATGTTTCATTGAAAAAGATTAGAATTCTGATGAGAAATGACTTCTAACTGCTTTCTAAGCTTAAAAGCTATCATTGAAAGCTATTCTGTGAAAAATTCAAAGTTCATTGTTAACATTCAGATTTCATTTATAAAATGACTGTATATCTCCAATAATGCATGCAAACATGTTGTAATGATGAATTTAGGCTTGTAATGCTTTCTTTTGCAATGCAGAGCTGCCAATCAAAGATATTTGTGAAAAGTCACGTTTCATTGAAAATGAATAGAATTCTAATGAGAAATGACTTCTAACAGCTTTGTAAACTTAAAAGTTGCCATTGAAATCTATTTTGTGAAAATTGCAAAGTTTAGTGTGAACCTTAAGATTTCACATATAAAATGACTGTATATCTCCTATAATACATGCAAACATGTTGTAATGATGAATTTAGGCTTGTAATGATTTCTTTTGCAATGCAGAGCAGCCAATGAAAGATAGTACTGAAAAGTCACGTTTCATGGAAAAAGAGTTGAATTCTGATGAGAAATGAATTCTTACAGCTTTCTAAGCTTAAAAGTTGCTTTTTGGCCTTTGAAATCTATTTCGTGAAAGTGCAAAGTTCAGTGTTAACATTCAGATTTCATCTATAAAATGACTGTATATCTCTTATAATGCTTGCAAACATATTGTAACAATGAATTTGGGCTTGTAATGCTTTCTGAAGCAATGCGTAGCTGCTTATTAGTAATATTAGTGAAAAGTCATGTTTCATTGAAAAAGATTTGAATTCTGATGAGAAATGACTTCTAACAGCTTTCTAAGCTTAAAAGTTGCTTATTGGCCTTTGAAATCTATTTCGTGAAATTGCAAAGTTCAGTGTTAACATTCAGATTTCTTCTATAAAATGACATGTATATCCCTTAAAATGCATGCAAACATGTTGTAACATTGAATTTGGACTTGTGATGCTTTCTTTTGCAATGCAGTAGCTGCTTATTAGTAATATTAGTGAAAAGTCATGTTTCATTGAAAAAGATTAGAATTCTGATGAGAAATGACTTCTAACAGCTTTCTAAGCTTAAAAGCTATCATTGAAAGCTTTTCTGTGAAAAATTCAAAGTTCATTGTTAACATTCAGATTTCATTTATAAAATGACTGTATATCTCCTATAATGCATGCAAACATGTTGTAATGATGAATTTAGGCTTGTAATGCTTTCTTTTGCAATGCAGAGCAGCCAATGAAAGATATTAGTGTAAAGTCACGTTTCATTGAAAAAGAATTGAATTCTCGTGACAAATGACTTCTAACAGCTTTCTAAGCTTAAAAGTTGCCATTGAAATCTCTTTTGTGAAAATTGCAAAGTTCAGTGTGAACCTTAACATTTCATCATATAAAATGACTGTATATCTCTTATAATGCTTGCAAACATGTTGTAACAATGAATTTGGGCTTGTAATGCTTTCTTAAGCAATGCGTAGCTGTTTATTAGTAATATTAGTGAAAAGTCATGTTTCACTGAAAATGATTAGAATTCTGATGAGTAATGACTTCTAACAGCTTTGTAAGCTTAAAAGTTGCCATTGAAATCTCTTTTGTGAAATTTGCAAAGTTCAGTGTGAACCTTAACATTTCACATATAAAATGACTGTATATCTCCTATAATGCATGCAAACATGTTGTAATGATGAATTTAGGCTTGTAATGCTTTCTTTTGCAATGCAGAGCTGCCAATGAAAGATATTAGTGAAAAGTCACGTTTCATTGAAAAAGAATTGAATTCTAATGAGAAATGACTTCTTACAGCTTTGTAAGCTTAAAAGTTGCCATTGAAATCTATTTTGTGAAAATTGCAAAGTTCAGTGTGAACCTTAAGATTTCACATATAAAATGACTGTATATCTCCTATAATGCATGCAAACATGTTGTAATGATGAATTTAGGCTTGTAATGCTTTCTTTTGCAATGCAGAGCAGCCAATGAAAGATTGTAGTGAAAAGTCACGTTTCATGGAAAATGAGTTGAATTCTGATGAGAAATGACTTCTTACAGCTTTCTAAGCTTAAAAGTTGCTTTTTGGCCTTTGAAATCTCTTTCGTGAAATTGCAAAGTTCAGAGTTAACATTCAGATTTCATCTATAAAATGACTGTATATCTCTTATAATGCTTGCAAACATGTTGTAACAATGAATTTGGGCTTGTAATGCTTTCTTAAGCAATGCGTAGCTGCTTATTAGTAATATTAGTGAGAAGTCACGTTTCATTGAAAAAGAATTGAATTCTAATTAGAAATGACTTCTTACAGCTTTGTAAGCTTAAAAGTTGCCATTTAAATCTATTTTGTGAAAATTGCAAAGTTCAGTGTGAACCTTAAGATTTCATTTATAAAATGACTGTATATCTCCTATAATGCATGCAGACATGTTGTAATGATGAATTTAGGCTTGTAATGCTTTCTTTTGCAATGCAGAACAGCCAATGAACGATAATAGTGAAAAGTCATGTTTCATTGAAAAAGATTAGAATTCTGATGAGAAATGACTTCTAACAGCTTTCTAAGCTTAAAAGCTATCATTGAAAGCTATTTCTGTGAAAAATTCAAAGTTCATTGTTAACATTCAGATTTCATTTATAAAATGACTGTATATCTCCTATAATGCATGCAGACATGTTGTAATGATGAATTTAGGCTTGTAATGCTTTCTTTTGCAATGCAGAACAGCCAATGAACGATAATAGTGAAAAGTCACGTTTCATAGAAAAAGATTTGAATTCTGATGAGAAATGACTTCTTACAGCTTTCTAAGCTTAAAAGTAGCTTATTGGCCTTTGAAATCTATTTCGTGAAATTGCAAAGTTCAGTGTTAACATTCAGATTTCATCTATAAAATGACTGTATATCTCTTATAATGCATGCAAACATGTTGTAACAATGAATTTGGACTTGTGATGCTTTCTTTTGCAATGCGTAGCTGCTTATTAGTAATATTAGTGAAAAGTCATGTTTCATTGAAAAAGATTAGAATTCTGATGAGAAATGACTTCTAACAGCTTTCTAAGCTTAAAAGCTATCATTGAAAGCTATTCTGTGAAAAATTGCAAAGTTCATTGTTAACATTCAGATTTCATTTATAAAATGACTGTATATCTCCTATAATGCATGCAGACATGTTGTAATGATGAATTTAGGCTTGTAATGCTTTCTTTTGCAATGCAGAACAGCCAATGAACGATAATAGTGAAAAGTCACGTTTCATAGAAAAAGATTTGAATTCTGATGAGAAATGACTTCTTACAGCTTTCTAAGCTTAAAAGTTGCTTTTTGGCCTTTGAAATCTATTTCGTGATAATTGCAAAGTTCAGTGTTAACATTCAGATTTCATCTATAAAATGACTGTATATCTCTTATAATGCTTGCAAACATGTTGTAACAATGAATTTGGCCTTGTAATGCTTTCTTAAGCAATGCGTAGCTGCTTATTAGTAATATTAGTGAGAAGTCACGTTTCATTGAAAAAGATTTGAATTCTGATGAGAAATGACTTCTTACAGCTTTCTAAGCTTAAAAGTTGCCATTGAAATCTATTTTGTGAAAATTGCAAAGTTCAGTGTGAACCTTAAGATTTCACATATAAAATGACTGTATATCTCCTACAATGCATGCAAACATGTTGTAATGATGAATTTAGGCTTGTAATGCTTTCTTTTGCAATGCTTAGCAGCCAATGAAAGATATTAGTGTAAAGTCACGTTTCATTGAAAAAGAATTGAATTCTAATGAGAAATGACTTCTAACAGCATTCTAAGCTTAAAAGTTGCCATTGAAATCTATTTTGTGAAAATTGCAAAGTTTAGTGTGAACCTTAAGATTTCACATATTAAATGACTGTATGTCTCCTATAATGCATGCAAACATGTAGTAATGATGAATTTAGGCTTGTAATGCTTTCTTTTGCAATGCAGAACAGCCAATGAAAGATATTAGTGTAAAGTCACGTTTCATTGAAAAAGAATTGAATTCTAATGAGAAATGACTTCTAACAGCTTTGTAAGCTTAAAAGTTGCCATTGAAATCTATTTTGTGAAAATTGCAAAGTTCATTGTTAACATTCACATTTCATTTATAAAATGACTGTATATCTCCTATAATGCATGCAGACATGTTGTAATGATGAATTTAGGCTTGTAATGCTTTCTTTTGCAATGCAGAGCAGCCAATGAAAGATATGTAGTGAAAAGTCACGTTTCATGGAAAAAGAGTTGAATTCTGATGAGAAATGACTTCTTACAGCTTTCTAAGCTTAAAAGTTGCTTTTTGGCCTTTGAAATCTATTTCGTGAAATTGCAAAGTTCAGTGTTAACATTCAGATTTCATCTATAAAATGACTGTATATCTCTTATAATGCATGCAAACATGTTGTAACAATGAATTTGGGCTTGTAATGCTTTCTTTAGCAATGCGTAGCTGCTTATTAGTAATATTAGTGAAAAGTCATGTTTCATTGAAAAAGATTTGAATTCTGATGAGAAATGACTTCTAACAGCTTTCTAAGCTTAAAAGTTGCTTATTGGCCTTTGAAATCTATTTCGTGAAAATTGCAAAGTTCAGTGTTAACATTCAGATTTCATCTATAAAATGACTGTATATCTCTTATAATGCATGCAAACATGTTGTAACATTGAATTTGGACTTGTGATGCTTTCTTTTGCAATGAGTAGCTGCTTATTAGTAATATTTGTGAAAAGTCATGTTTCATTGAAAAAGATTAGAATCCTGATGAGAAATGACTTCTAACAGCTTTCTAAGCTTAAAAGATATCATTGAAAGCTATTCTGTGAAAAATTCAAAGTTCATTGTTAACATTCAGATTTCATTTATAAAATGACTGTATATCTCCTATAATGCATGCAAACATGTTGTAATGATGAATTTAGGCTTGTAATGCTTTCTTTTGCAATGCAGAGCAGCCAATGAAAGATATTTGTGAAAAGTCACGTTTCATTGAAAAAGAATTGAATTCTAATGAGAAATGACTTCTAACAGCTTTGTAAGCTTAAAAGTTGCCATTGAAATCTATTTTGTGAAAATTGCAAAGTTCAGTGTGAACCTTAAGATTTCACATATAAAATGACTGTATATCTCCTATAATGCATGCAAACATGTTGTAATGATGAATTTAGACTTGTAATGCTTTCTTTTGCAATGCTTAGCAGCCAATGAATGATACTGGTGAAAAGTCACGTTTCATTGAAATAAAAATTGAATTCTCGTGACAAATGACTTCTAACAGCTTTGTAAGCTTAAAAGTTGCCATTGAAATCTCTTTTGTGAAATTTGCAAAGTTCAGTGTGAACCTTAACATTTCACATATAAAATGACTGTATATCTCCTATAATGCATGCAAACATGTTGTAATGATGAATTTAGGCTTGTAATGCTTTCTTTTGCAATGCAGAGCTGCCAATGAAAGATATTAGTGAAAGTCACGTTTCATTGAAAAAGAATTGAATTCTAATGAGAAATGATTCTTACAGCTTTGTAAGCTTAAAAGTTGCCATTGAAATCTATTTTGTGAATCTTGCAAAGTTCAGTGTGAACCTTAAGATTTCACATATAAAATGACTGTATATCTCCAATAATGCATGCAAACATGTTGTAATGATGAATTTAGGCTTGTAATGCTTTCTTTTGCAATGCAGAGCAGCCAATGAAAGATTGTAGTGAAAAGTCACGTTTCATGGAAAATGAGTTGAATTCTGATGAGAAATGACTTCTTACAGCTTTCTAAGCTTAAAAGTTGCTTTTTGGCCTTTGAAATCTCTTTCGTGAAATTGCAAAGTTCAGTGTTAACATTCAGATTTCATCTATAAAATGACTGTATATCTCTTATAATGCATGCAAACATGTTGTAACAATGAATTTGGGCTTGTAATGCTTTCTTTTGCAATGCATAGCTGCTTATTAGTAATATTAGTGAAAAGTCATGTTTCATTGAAAAAGATTAGAATTCTGATGAGAAATGACTTCTAACAGCTTTATAAGCTTAAAAGCTATGCCATTGAAATCTATTTTGTGAAAAATTGCAAAGTTCAGTGTGAACATTCAGATTTCACATATAAAATGACTGTATATCTCCTATAATGCATGCAAACATGTTGTAATGATGAATTTAGGCTTGTAATGCTTTCTTTTGCAATGCAGAGCAGCCAATGAAAGATATTAGTGAAAAGTCACGTTTCATTGAAAAAGAATTGAATTCTAATGAGAAATGATTCTTACAGCTTTGTAAGCTTAAAAGTTGCCATTGAAATCTATTTTGTGAATCTTGCAAAGTTCAGTGTGAACCTTAAGATTTCACATATAAAATGACTGTATATCTCCTATAATGCATGCAAACATGTTGTAATGATGAATTTAGGCTTGTAATGCTTTCGTTTGCAGTGCAGAACAGCCAATGAACGATATTAGTGAAAAGTCATGTTTCATTGAAAAAGATTAGAATTCTGATGAGAAATGACTTCTAACAGCTTTCTAAGCTTAAAAGCTATCATTGAAAGCTATTCTGTGAAAAATTCAAAGTTCATTGTTAACATTCAGATTTCATTTATAAAATGACTGTATATCTCATATAATGCATGCAAACATGTTGTAATGATGAATTTAGGCTTGTAATGCTTTCTTTTGCAATGCAGAACAGCCAATGAACGATATTAGTGAAAAGTCACGTTTCATAGAAAAAGATTTGAATTCTGATGAGAAATGACTTCTAACAGCTTTCTAAGCTTAAAAGTTGCTTATTGGCCTTTGAAATCTATTTCGTGAAATTGCAAAGTTCAGTGTTAACATTCAGATTTCTTCTATAAAATGACTGTATATCCCTTAAAATGCATGCAAACATGTTGTAACATTGAATTTGGACTTGTGATGCTTTCTTTTGCAATGCGTAGCTGCTTATTAGTAATATTAGTGAAAAGTCATGTTTCATTGAAATAAAAATTGAATTCTCATGAGAAATGACTTCTAACAGCTTTCTAAGCTTAAAAGCTATCATTGAAAGCTTTTCTGTGAAAAATTCAAAGTTCATTGTTAATGTTCAGATTTCATATATAAAATGACTGTATATCTCCTATAATGCATGCAAACATGTTGTAATGATGAATTTAGGCTTGTAATGCTTTCTTTTGCAATGCAGAGCAGCCAATGAAAGATATTAGTGAAAAGTCACGTTTCATTGAAAAAGAATTGAATTCTAATGAGAAATGACTTCTTACAGCTTTGTAAGCTTAAAAGTTGCCATTGAAATCTATTTTGTGAAAATTGCAAAGTTCAGTGTGAACCTTAAGATTTCACATATAAAATGACTGTATATCTCCTATAATGCATGCAAACATGTTGTAACAATGAATTTGGGCTTGTAATGCTTTCTTAAGCAATGCGTAGCTGCTTATTAGTAGTATTAGTGAGAAGTCACGTTTTATTGAAAAAGAATTGAATTCTAATGAGAAATGACTTCTAACAGCTTTGTAAGCTTAAAAGTTGCCATTGAAATCTATTTTGTGAAAATTGCAAAGTTTAGTGTGAACCTTAAGATTTCACATATAAAATGACTGTATATCTCCTATAATGCATGCAAACATGTTGTAATGATGAATTTAGGCTTGTAATGCTTTCTTTTGCAATGCAGAGCAGCCAATGAAAGATATTAGTGAAAAGTCACGTTTCATTGAAAAAGAATTGAATTCTAATGAGAAATGACTTCTAACAGCTTTGTAAGCTTAAAAGTTGCCATTGAAATCTATTTTGTGAAAATTGCAGTTTAGTGTGAACCTTAAGATTTCACATATAAAATGACTGTATATCTCCTATAATGCATGCAAACATGTTGTAATGATGAATTTAGGCTTGTAATGCTTTCTTTTGCAATGCAGAGCAGCCAATGAAAGATATTAGTGAAAAGTCACGTTTCATTGAAAAAGAATTGAATTCTAATGAGAAATGACTTCTAACAGCTTTGTAAGCTTAAAAGTTGCTCATTTGAAATCTATTTTGTGAAAATTGCAAAGTTCAGTGTGAACCTTAAGATTTCACATATAAAATGACTGTATATCTCTTATAATGCATGCAAACATGTTGTAATGATGAATTTAGGCTTGTAATGCTTTCTTTTGCAATGCAGTAGCTGCCAATGAGTGATATTAGTGAAAAGTCATGTTTCATTGAAAAAGATTTGAATTCTGATGAGAAATGACTTCTAACAGCTTTCTAAGCTTAAAAGTTGCTTTTTGGCCTTTGAAATCTATTTCGTGAAATTGCAAAGTTCAGTGTTAACATTCAGATTTCATCTATAAAATGACTGTATATCTCTTATAATGCTTGCAAACATGTTGTAACAATGAATTTGGGCTTGTAATGCTTTCTTAAGCAATGCGTAGCTGCTTATTAGTAGTATTAGTGTAAAATCACGTTTCATTGAAAAAGAATTGAATTCTAATGAGAAATGACTTCTAACAGCTTTGTAAGCTTAAAAGTTGCCATTGAAATCTATTTTGTGAAATTTGCAGTTTAGTGTGAACCTTAAGATTTCACATATAAAATGACTGTATATCTCCTATAATGCATGCAAACATGTTGTAATGATGAATTTAGGCTTGTAATGCTTTCTTTTGCAATGCAGAGCAGCCAATGAAAGATATTAGTGAAAAGTCACGTTTCATTGAAAAAGAATTGAATTCTAATGAGAAATGACTTCTTACAGCTTTGTAAGCTTAAAAGTTGCCATTGAAATCTATTTTGTGAAAATTGCAAAGTTCAGTGTGAACCTTAAGATTTCATCATATAAAATGACTGTATATCTCCTATAATGCATGCAAACATGTTGTAATGATGAATTTAGGCTTGTAATGCTTTCTTTTGCAATGCAGAACAGCCAATGAACGATATTAGTGAAAAGTCACGTTTCATTGAAAAAGAATTAGAATTCTGATGAGAAATGACTTCTAACAGCTTTCTAAGCTTAAAAGCTGCCATTGAAATCTATTTCTGTGAAAATTGCAAAGTTCAGTGTTAACATTCAGATTTCATTTATAAAATGACTGTATATCTCCTATAATGCATGCAAACATGTTGTAATGATGAATTTAGGCTTGTAATGCTTTCTTTTGCAATGCAGAACAGCCAATGAACGATATTAGTGAAAAGTCACGTTTCATAGAAAAAGATTTGAATTCTGATGAGAAATGACTTCTTACAGCTTTCTAAGCTTAAAAGTAGCTTATTGGCCTTTGAAATCTATTTCGTGAAATTGCAAAGTTCAGTGTTAACATTCAGATTTCATCTATAAAATGACTGTATATCTCTTATAATGCATGCAAACATGTTGTAACAATGAATTTGGGCTTGTAATGCTTTCTTTTGCAATGCGTAGCTGCTTATTAGTAATATTAGTGAAAAGTCATGTTTCATTGAAAAAGAATTAGAATTCTGATGAGAAATGACTTCTAACAGCTTTGTAAGCTTAAAAGTTGCCATTGAAATCTATTTCGTGTTATTGCAAAGTTCAGTGTTAACATTCAGATTTCATCTATAAAATGACTGTATATCTCTTATAATGCATGCAAACATGTTGTAATGATGAATTTAGGCTTGTAAAGCTTTCTTTTGCAATGCAGAGCTGCCAATGAAAGATATTAGTGAAAAGTCACGTTTCATTGAAAAAGAATTGAATTCTAATGAGAAATGACTTCTTACTGCTTTGTAAGCTTAAAAGTTGCCATTGAAATCTATTTTGTGAAAATTGCAAAGTTCAGTGTGAACCTTAAGATTTCACATATAAAATGACTGTATATCTCCTATAATGCATGCAAACATGTTGTAATGATGAATTTAGGCTTGTAATGCTTTCTTTTGCAATGCAGAGCAGCCAATGAAAGGTATTAGTGTAAAGTCACGTTTCATTGAAAAAGAATTGAATTCTAATGAGAAATGACTTCTAACAGATTTGTAAGCTTAAAAGTTGCCATTGAAATCTATTTTGTGAAAATTGCAAAGTTCAGTGTGAACCTTAAGATTTCATCATATAAAATGACTGTATATCTCCTATAATGCATGCAAACATGTTGTAATGATGAATTTAGGCTTGTAATGCTTTCTTTTGCAATGCAGTAGCAGCCAATGAATGATATTAGTGAAAAGTCATGTTTCATTGAAAAAGATTAGAATTCTGATGAGAAATGACTTCTAACAGCTTTCTAAGCTTAAAAGCTATCATTGAAAGCTATTCTGTGAAAAATTCAAAGTTCATTGTTAACATTCAGATTTCATTTATAAAATGACTGTATATCTCCTATAATGCATGCAAACATGTTGTAATGATGAATTTAGGCTTGTAATGCTTTCTTTTGCAATGCAGAGCTGCCAATGAATAGATATTAGTGAAAAGTCACGTTTCATTGAAAAAGAGTTGAATTCTGATGAGAAATGACTTCTAACAGCTTTCTAAGCTTAAAAGTTGATTGGCCATTGAAATCTATTTTGTGAAAATTGCAAAGTTCAGTGTTAACATTCAGATTTCATTTATAAAATGACTGTATATCTCCTATAATGCATGCAAACATGTTGTAACAATGAATTTGGGCTTGTAATGCTTTCTTTTGCAATGCATAGCTGCTTATTAGTAATATTAGTGAAAAGTCATGTTTCATTGAAAAAGATTTGAATTCTGATGAGAAATGACTTCTAACAGCTTTCTAAGCTTAAAAGTTGCCATTGAAATCTATTTTGTGAAAATTGCAAAGTTCAGTGTGAACCTTAAGATTTCATCTATAAAATGACTGTATATCTCCTATAATGCATGCAAACATGTTGTAATGATGAATTTAGGCTTGTAATGCTTTCTTTTGCAATGCAGAGCAGCCAATGAAAGATATTAGTGTAAAGTCAGGTTTCATTGAAAAATAATTGAATTCTAATGAGAAATGACTTCTAACAGCTTTGTAAGCTTAAAGGTTGCCATTGAATTCTATTTTGTGAAAATTGCAAAGTTCAGTGTGAACCTTAAGATTTCTCATATAAAATGACTGTATAGCTCCGATAATGCATGCAAACATGTTGTAATGATGAATTTAGGCTTGTAATGCTTTCTTTTGCAATGCAGAGCAGCCAATGAAAGATATTAGTGAAAAGTCACGTTTCATAGAAAAAGATTTGAATTCTGATGAGAAATGACTTCTAACAGTTTTCTAAGCTTAAAAGTTGCTTATTGGCCTTTGAAATCTATTTCGTGAAATTGCAAAGTTCAGTGTTAACATTCAGATTTCTTCTATAAAATGACTGTATATCCCTTAAAATGCATGCAAACATGTTGTAACATTGAATTTGGACTTGTGATGCTTTCTTTTGCAATGCGTAGCTGCTTATTAGTAATATTAGTGAAAAGTCATGTTTCATTGAAAAAGATTAGAATTCTGATGAGAAATGACTTCTAACTGCTTTCTAAGCTTAAAAGCTATCATTGAAAGCTATTCTGTGAAAAATTCAAAGTTCATTGTTAACATTCAGATTTCATTTATAAAATGACTGTATATCTCCAATAATGCATGCAAACATGTTGTAATGATGAATTTAGGCTTGTAATGCTTTCTTTTGCAATGCAGAGCAGCCAATGAAAGATTGTAGTGAAAAGTCACGTTTCATGGAAAATGAGTTGAATTCTGATGAGAAATGACTCCTTACAGCTTTCTAAGCTTAAAAGTTGCTTTTTGGCCTTTGAAATCTCTTTCGTGAAATTGCAAAGTTCAGTGTTAACATTCAGATTTCATCTATAAAATGACTGTATATCTCTTATAATGCTTGCAAACATGTTGTAACAATGAATTTGGGCTTGTAATGCTTTCTTAAGCAATGCGTAGCTGCTTATTAGTAATATTAGTGAAAAGTCATGTTTCATTGAAAAAGATTAGAATTCTGATGAGAAATGATTTCTAACAGCTTCCTAAGCTTAAAAGCTATCATTGAAAGCTATTCTGTGAAAAATTCAAAGTTCATTGTTAACATTCAGATTTCATTTATAAAATGACTGTATATCTCCAATAATGCATGCAAACATGTTGTAATGATGAATTTAGGCTTGTAATGCTTTCTTTTGCAATGCAGAGCAGCCAATGAAAGATATTTGTGAAAAGTCACGTTTCATTGAAAAAGAATTGAATTCTAATGAGAAATGACTTCTAACAGCTTTGTAAGCTTAAAAGTTGCCATTGAAATCTATTTTGTGAAAATTGCAAAGTTCAGTGTGAACCTTAAGATTTCATCATATAAAATGACTGTATATCTCCTATAATGCATGCAAACATGTTGTAATGATGAATTTAGGCTTGTAATGCTTTCTTTTGCAATGCAGAGCAGCCAATGAGTAGATATTAGTGAAAAGTCACGTTTCATTGAAAAAGATTTGAATTCTGATGAGAAATGACTTCTAACAGCTTTCTAAGCTTAAAAGTTGCTTATTGGCCTTTGAAATCTATTTCGTGAAATTGCAAAGTTCAGTGTTAACATTCAGATTTCATCTATAAAATGACTGTATATCTCTTATAATGCATGCAAACATGTTGTAACAATGAATTTGGACTTGTAATGCTTTCTTTTGCAATGCGTAGCTGCTTATTAGTAATATTAGTGAAAAGTCATGTTTCATTGAAAAAGATTAGAATTCTGATGAGAAATGACTTCTAACAGCTTTCTAAGCTTAAAAGCTATCATTGAAAGCTATTCTGTGAAAAATTCAAAGTTCATTGTTAACATTCAGATTTCATTTATAAAATGACTGTATATCTCCTATAATGCATGCAAACATGTTGTAATGATGAATTTAGGCTTGTAATGCTTTCTTTTGCAGTGCAGAGCAGCCAATGAAAGATTGTAGTGAAAAGTCACGTTTCATGGAAAAAGAGTTGAATTCTGATGAGAAATGACTTCTAACAGCTTTGTAAGCTTAAAAGTTGCCATTGAAATCTATTTTGTGAAAATTGCAAAGTTCAGTGTGAACCTTAAGATTTCATCATATAAAATGACTGTATATCTCCTATAATGCATGCAAACATGTTGTAATGATGAATTTAGGCTTGTAATGCTTTCTTTTGCAATGCAGAGCAGCCAATGAAAGATATTAGTGAAAAGTCACGTTTCATAGAAAATGATTTGAATTCTGATGAGAAATGACTTCTAACAGCTTTCTAAGCTTAAAAGTTGCTTATTGGCCTTTGAAATCTATTTCGTGAAAATTGCAAAGTTCAGTGTTAACATTCAGATTTCATCTATAAAATGACTGTATATCTCTTATAATGCATGCAAACATGTTGTAACAATGAATTTGGACTTGTGATGCTTTCTTTTGCAATGCGTAGCTGCTTATTAGTAATATTAGTGAAAAGTCATGTTTCATTGAAAAAGATTAGAATTCTGATGAGAAATGACTTCTAACAGCTTTCTAAGCTTAAAAGCTATCATTGAAAGCTATTCTGTGAAAAATTCAAAGTTCATTGTTAACATTCAGATTTCATTTATAAAATGACTGTATATCTCCTATAATGCATGCAAACATGTTGTAATGATGAATTTAGGCTTGTAATGCTTTCTTTTGCAATGCAGAGCAGCCAATGAAAGATATGTAGTGAAAAGTCACGTTTCATTGAAAAAGATTTGAATTCTGATGAGAAATGACTTCTAACAGCTTTCTAAGCTTAAAAGTTGCTTTTTGGCCTTTGAAATCTCTTTCGTGAAATTGCAAAGTTCAGTGTTAACATTCAGATTTCAGCTATAAAATGACTGTATATCTCTTATAATGCTTGCAAACATGTTGTAACAATGAATTTGGGCTTGTAATGCTTTCTTTTGCAATGCGTAGCTGCTTATTAGTAATATTAGTGAAAAGTCATGTTTCATTGAAAAAGATTAGAATTCTGATGAGAAATGACTTCTAACAGCTTTCTAAGCTTAAAAGCTATCATTGAAAGCTATTCTGTGAAAAATTCAAAGTTCATTGTTAACATTCAGATTTCATTTAGAAAATGACTGTATATCTCCAATAATGCATGCAAACATGTTGTAATGATGAATTTAGGCTTGTAATGCTTTCTTTTGCAATGCAGAGCAGCCAATGAAAGATATTAGTGAAAAGTCAGGTTTCATTGAAAAAGAATTGAATTCTAATGAGTAATGACTTCTAACAGCTTTGTAAGCTTAAAAGTTGCCATTGAAATCTCTTTTGTGAAATTTGCAAAGTTCAGTGTGAACCTTAACATTTCACATATAAAATGACTGTATATCTCCTATAATGCATGCAAACATGTTGTAATGATGAATTTAGGCTTGTAATGCTTTCTTTTGCAATGCAGAGCTGCCAATGAAAGATATTAGTGAAAGTCATGTTTCATTGAAAAAGAATTGAATTCTAATGAGAAATGATTCTTACAGCTTTGTAAGCTTAAAAGTTGCCATTGAAATCTATTTTGTGAATCTTGCAAAGTTCAGTGTGAACCTTAAGATTTCACATATAAAATGACTGTATATCTCATATAATGCATGCAAACATGTTGTAATGATGAATTTAGGCTTGTAATGCTTTCTTTTGCAATGCAGAGCAGCCAATGAAAGATTGTAGTGAAAAGTCACTTTTCATGGAAAATGAGTTGAATTCTGATGAGAAATGACTTCTTACAGCTTTCTAAGCTTAAAAGTTGCTTTTTGGCCTTTGACATCTCTTTCGTGAAATTGCAAAGTTCAGTGTTAACATTCAGATTTCTTCTATAAAATGACTGTATATCCCTTAAAATGCATGCAAACATGTAACATTGAATTTGGACTTGTGATGCTTTCTTTTGCAATGCATAGCTGCTTATTAGTAATATTAGTGAAAAGTCATTTTTCATTGAAAAAGATTAGAATTCTGATGAGAAATGACTTCTAAGCTTAATAAGCTTAAAAGCTATCATTGAAAGCTATTCTGTGAAAAATTCAAAGTTCATTGTTAACATTCAGATTTCATTTAGAAAATGACTGTATATCTCCAATAATGCATGCAAACATGTTGTAATGATGAATTTAGGCTTGTAATGCTTTCTTTTGCAATGCAGAGCAGCCAATGAAAGATATTAGTGAAAAGTCAGGTTTCATTGAAAAAGAATTGAATTCTAATGAGTAATGACTTCTAACAGCTTTGTAAGCTTAAAAGTTGCCATTGAAATCTATTTTGTGAAAATTGCAAAGTTCAGTATGAACCTTAAGATTTCATCTATAAAATGACTGTATATCTCCTATAATGCATGCAAACATGTTGTAATGATGAATTTAGGCTTGTAATGCTTTCGTTTGCAGTGCAGAACAGCCAATGAACGATATTAGTGAAAAGTCATGTTTCATTGAAAAAGATTAGAATTCTGATGAGAAATGACTTCTAACAGCTTTCTAAGCTTAAAAGCTATCATTGAAAGCTATTCTGTGAAAAATTCAAAGTTCATTGTTAACATTCAGATTTCATTTATAAAATGACTGTATATCTCCTATAATGCATGCAAACATATTGTAATAATGAATATAGGCTTGTGATGCTTTCTTTTGCAATGCATAGCTGCTTATTAGTAATATTAGTGAAAAGTCATTTTTCATTGAAAAAGATTAGAATTCTGATGAGAAATGACTTCTAGCAGCTTTCTAAGCTTAAAAGCTATCATTGAAAGCTATTTTGTGAAAAATGCAGTTCATTGTTAACATTCAGATTTCATTTATAAAATGACTGTATATCTCCTATAATGCATGCAAACATGTTGTTACACTGAATTTGTGTTGCTTTTGCAATGCATAGCTGCTTATTAGTAATATTATTGAAACATCATTGCTCACTGAAAAAGATTTGAATTCTGATGAAAAATGACTTCTAACAGCTTTCTAAGCTTAAAAGTTGCCATTGAAATATATTTTGTGAAAATTGCAAAGTTCAGTGTGAACCTTAAGATTTCATCTATAAAATGACTGTATATCTCCTATAATGCATGCAAACATGTTGTAATGATGAATTTAGGCTTGTAATGCTTTCTTTTGCAATGCAGAGCAGCCAATGAAAGATATTAGTGTAAAATCAGGTTTCATTGAAAAATAATTGAATTCTAATGAGAAATGACTTCTAACAGCTTTGTAAGCTTAAAGGTTGCCATTGAATTCTATTTTGTGAAAATTGCAAAGTTCAGTGTGAACCTTAAGATTTCTCATATAAAATGACTGCATAGCTCCGATAATGCATGCAAACATGTTGTAATGATGAATTTAGGCTTGTAATGCTTTCTTTTGCAATGCAGAGCAGCCAATGAAAGATATTAGTGAAAAGTCACGTTTCATAGAAAATGACTTGAATTCTGATGAGAAATGACTTCTAACAGTTTTCTAAGCTTAAAAGTTGCTTATTGGCCTTTGAAATCTATTTCGTGAAATTGCAAAGTTCAGTGTTAACATTCAGATTTCTTCTATAAAATGACTGTATAACCCTTAAAATGCATGCAAACATGTTGTAACATTGAATTTGGACTTGTGATGCTTTCTTTTGCAATGCGTAGCTGCTTATTAGTAATATTAGTGAAAAGTCATGTTTCATTGAAAAAGATTAGAATTCTGATGAGAAATGACTTCTAACAGCTTTCTAAGCTTAAAAGCTATCATTGAAAGCTATTCTGTGAAAAATTCAAAGTTCATTGTTAACATTCAGATTTCATTTATAAAATGACTGTATATCTCCTATAATGCATGTAAATATGTTGTAATGATGAATTTAGGCTTGTAATGCTTTCTTTTGCAGTGCAGAGCAGCCAATGAAAGATTGTAGTGAAAAGTCACGTTTCATGGAAAAAGAGTTGAATTCTGATGAGAAATGACTTCTAACAGCTTTGTAAGCTTAAAGGTTGCCATTGAATTCTATTTTGTGAAAATTGCAAAGTTCAGTGTGAACCTTAAGATTTCTCATATAAAATGACTGCATAGCTCCGATAATGCATGCAAACATGTTGTAATGATGAATTTAGGCTTGTAATGCTTTCTTTTGCAATGCAGAGCAGCCAATGAAAGATATTAGTGAAAAGTCACGTTTCAAAGAAAATGACTTGAATTCTGATGAGAAATGACTTCTAACAGTTTTCTAAGCTTAAAAGTTGCTTATTGGCCTTTGAAATCTATTTCGTGAAATTGCAAAGTTCAGTGTTAACATTCAGATTTCTTCTATAAAATGACTGTATAACCCTTAAAATGCATGCAAACATGTTGTAACATTGAATTTGGACTTGTGATGCTTTCTTTTGCAATGCGTAGCTGCTTATTAGTAATATTAGTGAAAAGTCATGTTTCATTGAAAAAGATTAGAATTCTGATGAGAAATGACTTCTAACAGCTTTCTAAGCTTAAAAGCTATCATTGAAAGCTATTCTGTGAAAAATTCAAAGTTCATTGTTAACATTCAGATTTCATTTATAAAATGACTGTATATCTCCTATAATGCATGTAAATATGTTGTAATGATGAATTTAGGCTTGTAATGCTTTCTTTTGCAGTGCAGAGCAGCCAATGAAAGATTGTAGTGAAAAGTCACGTTTCATGGAAAAAGAGTTGAATTCTGATGAGAAATGACTTCTTACAGCTTTCTAAGCTTAAAAGTTGCTTTTTGGCCTTTGAAATCTCTTTCGTGAAATTGCAAAGTTCAGTGTTAACATTCAGATTTCATCTATGAAATGACTGTATATCTCTTATAATGCTTGCAAACATGTTGTAACAATGAATTTGGGCTTGTAATGCTTTCTTTTGCAATGCGTAGCTGCTTATTAGTAATATTAGTGAAAAGTCATGTTTCATTGAAAAAGATTAGAATTCTGATGAGAAATGACTTCTAACAGCTTTCTAAGCTTAAAAGCTATCATTGAAAGCTATTCTGTGAAAAATTCAAAGTTCATTGTTAACATTCAGATTTCATTTATAAAATGACTGTATATCTCCTATAATGCATGCAAACATGTTGTAATGATGAATTTAGGCTTGTAATGCTTTCTTTTGCAATGCAGAGTAGCCAATGAAAGATATTAGTGTAAAGTCAGGTTTCATTGAAAAATAATTGAATTCTAATGAGAAATGACTTCTAACAGCTTTGTAAGCTTAAAGGTTGCCATTGAATTCTATTTTGTGAAAATTGCAAAGTTCAGTGTGAACCTTAAGATTTCTCATATAAAATGACTGTATAGCTCCGATAATGCATGCAAACATGTTGTAATGATGAATTTAGGCTTGTAATGCTTTCTTTTGCAATGCAGAGCAGCCAATGAAAGATATTAGTGAAAAGTCACGTTTCATAGAAAAAGATTTGAATTCTGATGAGAAATGACTTCTAACAGTTTTCTAAGCTTAAAAGTTGCTTATTGGCCTTTGAAATCTATTTCGTGAAATTGCAAAGTTCAGTGTTAACATTCAGATTTCTTCTATAAAATGACTGTATATCCCTTAAAATGCATGCAAACATGTTGTAACATTGAATTTGGACTTGTGATGCTTTCTTTTGCAATGCGTAGCTGCTTATTAGTAATATTAGTGAAAAGTCATGTTTCATTGAAAAAGATTAGAATTCTGATGAGAAATGACTTCTAACAGCTTTCTAAGCTTAAAAGCTATCATTGAAAGCTATTCTGTGAAAAATTCAAAGTTCATTGTTAACATTCAGATTTCATTTATAAAATGACTGTATATCTCCTATAATGCATGAAAACATGTTGTAATGATGAATTTAGGCTTGTAATGCTTTCTTTTGCAGTGCAGAGCAGCCAATGAAAGATTGTAGTGAAAAGTCACGTTTCATGGAAAAAGAGTTGAATTCTGATGAGAAATGACTTCTTACAGCTTTCTAAGCTTAAAAGTTGCTTTTTGGCCTTTGAAATCTCTTTCGTGAAATTGCAAAGTTCAGTGTTAACATTCAGATTTCATTTATGAAATGACTGTATATCTCTTATAATGCTTGCAAACATGTTGTAACAATGAATTTGGGCTTGTAATGCTTTCTTTTGCAATGCGTAGCTGCTTATTAGTAATATTAGTGAAAAGTCATGTTTCATTGAAAAAGATTAGAATTCTGATGAGAAATGACTTCTAACAGCTTTCTAAGCTTAAAAGCTATCATTGAAAGCTATTCTGTGAAAAATTCAAAGTTCATTGTTAACATTCAGATTTCATTTATAAAATGACTGTATATCTCCTATAATGCATGCAAACATGTTGTAATGATGAATTTAGGCTTGTAATGCTTTCTTTTGCAATGCATAGCTGCTTATTAGTAATATTACTGAAAAGTCATGTTTCACTGAACATGATTTGAATTCTGATGAGAAATGACTTCTAACAGTTTTCTAAGCTTAAAAGTTGCTTATTGGCCTTTGAAATCTATTTCGTGAAATTGCAAAGTTCAGTGTTAACATTCAGATTTTTTCTATAAAATGACTGTATATCCCTTAAAATGCATGCAAACATGTTGTAACATTGAATTTGGACTTGTGATGCTTTCTTTTGCAATGCATAGCTGCTTATTAGTAATATTAGTGAAAAGTCATGTTTCATTGAAAAAGATTAGAATTCTGATGAGAAATGACTTCTAACAGCTTTCTAAGCTTAAAAGCTATCATTGAAAGCTATTCTGTGAAAAATTCAAAGTTCATTGTTAACATTCAGATTTCATTTATAAAATGACTGTATATCTCCTATAATGCACGTAAACATGCTGTAATGATGAATTTAGGCTTGTAATGCTTTCTTTTGCAGTGCAGAGCAGCCAATGAAAGATTGTAGTGAAAAGTCACGTTTCATGGAAAAAGAGTTGAATTCTGATGAGAAATGACTTCTTACAGCTTTCTAAGCTTAAAAGTTGCTTTTTGGCCTTTGAAATCTCTTTCGTGAAATTGCAAAGTTCAGTGTTAACATTCAGATTTCATCTATGAAATGACTGTATATCTCTTATAATGCTTGCAAACATGTTGTAACAATGAATTAGGACTTGTAATGCTTTCTTAAGCAATGCGTAGCTGCTTATTAGTAATATTAGTGAAAAGTCATGTTTCACTGAAAATGATTTGAATTCTGATGAGAAATGACTTCTAACAGTTTTCTAAGCTTAAAAGTTGCTTATTGACCTTTGAAATCTATTTCGTGAAATTGCAAAGTTCAGTGTTAACATTCAGATTTCTTCTATAAAATGACAGTATATCCCTTAAAATGCATGCAAACATGTTGTAACAATGAATTTGGACTTGTGATGCTTTCTTTTGCAATGCAGAGCTGCTTATTAGTAATATTAGTGAAAAGTCATGTTTCATTGAAAAAGATTAGAATTCTGATGAGAAATGACTTCTAACAGCTTTCTAAGCTTAAAAGCTATCATTGAAAGCTATTCTGTGAAAAATTCAAAGTTCATTGTTAACATTCAGATTTCATTTATAAAATGACTGTATATCTCCTATAATGCATGCAAACATGTTGTAATGATGAATTTAGGCTTGTAATGCTTTCTTTTGCAATTCAGAGCAGCCAATGAACGATATTAGTGAAAAGTCACGTTTTATAGAAAAAGATTTGAATTCTGATGAGAAATGACTTCTTACAGCTTTCTAAGCTTAAAAGTTGCTTTTTGGCCTTTGAAATCTATTTCGTGTTATTGCAAAGTTCAGTGTTAACATTCAGATTTCTTCTATAAAATGACTGTATATCCCTTAAAATGCATACAAACATGTTGTAACATTGAATTTGGACTTGTGATGCTTTCTTTTGCAATGCATAGCTGCTTATTAGTAATATTACTGAAAAGTCATGTTTCACTGAACATGATTTGAATTCTGATGAGAAATGACTTCTAACAGCTTTCTAACCTTAAAAGCTATCATTGAAAGCTATTCTGTGAAAAATTCAAAGTTCATTGTTAACATTCAGATTTCATTTATAAAATGACTGTATATCTCCTATAATGCATGCAAACATGTTGTAATGATGAATTTAGGCTTGTAATGCTTTCTTTTGCAGTGCAGAGCAGCCAATGAAAGATTGTAGTGAAAAGTCACGTTTCATGGAAAAAGAGTTGAATTCTGATGAGAAATGACTTACAGCTTTCTAAGCTTAAAAGTTGCTTTTTGGCCTTTGAAATCTCTTTCGTGAAATTGCAAAGTTCAGTGTTAACATTCAGATTTCATCTATGAAATGACTGTATATCTCTTATAATGCTTGCAAACATGTTGTAACAATGAATTTGGACTTGTAATGCTTTCTTAAGCAATGCTTAGCTGCTTATTAGTAATATTAGTGAAAAGTCATGTTTCACTGAAAATGATTTGAATTCTGATGAGAAATGACTTCTAACAGTTTTCTAAGCTTAAAAGTTGCTTATTGACCTTTGAAATCTATTTCGTGAAATTGCAAAGTTCAGTGTTAACATTCAGATTTCTTCTATAAAATGACAGTATATCCCTTAAAATGCATGCAAACATGTTGTAACATTGAATTTGGACTTGTGATGCTTTCTTTTGCAATGCGTAGCTGCTTATTAGTAATATTAGTGAAAAGTCATGTTTCATTGAAAAAGATTAGAATTCTGATGAGAAATGACTTCTAACAGCTTTCTAAGCTTAAAAGCTATCATTGAAAGCTGTTCTGTGAAAAATTCAAAGTTCATTGTTAACATTCAGATTTCATTTATAAAATGACTGTATATCTCCTATAATGCATGTAAACATGTTGTAATGATGAATTTAGGCTTGTAATGCTTTCTTTTGCAGTGCAGAGCAGCCAATGAAAGATTGTAGTGAAAAGTCACGTTTCATGGAAAAAGAGTTGAATTCTGATGAGAAATGACTTCTTACAGCTTTCTAAGCTTAAAAGTTGCTTTTTGGCCTTTGAAATCTCTTTCGTGAAATTGCAAAGTTCAGTGTTAACATTCAGATTTCATCTATGAAATGACTGTATATCTCTTATAATGCTTGCAAACATGTTGTAACAATGAATTTGGACTTGTAATGCTTTCTTAAGCAATGAGTAGCTGCTTATTAGTAATATTAGTGAAAAGTCATGTTTCACTGAAAATGATTTGAATTCTGATGAGAAATGACTTCTAACAGTTTTCTAAGCTTAAAAGTTGCTTATTGGCCTTTGAAATCTATTTCGTGAAATTGCAAAGTTCAGTGTTAACATTCAGATTTCTTCTATAAAATGACAGTATATCCCTTAAAATGCATGCAAACATGTTGTAACATTGAATTTGGACTTGTGATGCTTTCTTTTGCAATGCGTAGCTGCTTATTAGTAATATTAGTGAAAAGTCATGTTTCATTGAAAAAGATTAGAATTCTGATGAGAAATGACTTCTAACAGCTTTCTAAGCTTAAAAGCTATCATTGAAAGCTGTTCTGTGAAAAATTCAAAGTTCATTGTTAACATTCAGATTTCATTTATAAAATGACTGTATATCTCCTATAATGCATGCAAACATGTTGCAATGATGAATTTAGGCTTGTAATGCTTTCTTTTGCAGTGCAGAGCAGCCAATGAAAGATTGTAGTGAAAAGTCACGTTTCATGGAAAAAGAGTTGAATTCTGATGAGAAATGACTTCTTACAGCATTCTAAGCTTAAAAGTTGCTTTTTGGCCTTTGAAATCTCTTTCGTGAAATTGCAAAGTTCAGTGTTAACATTCAGATTTCATCTATGAAATGACTGTATATCTCTTATAATGCTTGCAAACATGTTGTAACAATGAATTTGGACTTGTAATGCTTTCTTAAGCAATGAGTAGCTGCTTATTAGTAATATTAGTGAAAAGTCATGTTTCACTGAAAATGATTTGAATTCTGATGAGAAATGACTTCTAACAGTTTTCTAAGCTTAAAAGTTGCTTATTGGCCTTTGAAATCTATTTCGTGAAATTGCAAAGTTCAGTGTTAACATTCAGATTTCTTCTATAAAATGACTGTATATCCCTTAAAATGCATGCAAACATGTTGTAACATTGAATTTGGACTTGTGATGCTTTCTTTTGCAATGCGTAGCTGCTTATTAGTAATATTAGTGAAAAGTCATGTTTCATTGAAAAAGATTAGAATTCTGATGAGAAATGACTTCTAACAGCTTTGTAAGCTTAAAAGTTGCCATTGAAATCTATTTTGTGAAAATTGCAATGTTCATTGTTAACATTCACATTTCATTTATAAAATGACTGTATATCTCCTATAATGCATGCAGACATGTTGTAATGATGAATTTAGGCTTGTAATGCTTTCTTTTGCAATGCAGAACAGCCAATGAACGATAATAGTGAAAATTCACGTTTCATTGAAAAAGATTTGAATTCTGATGAGAAATGACTTCTTACAGCTTTCTAAGCTTAAAAGTTGCTTTTTGGCCTTTGAAATCTATTTCGTGAAATTGCAAAGTTCAGTGTTAACATTCAGATTTCTTCTATAAAATGACTGTATATCCCTTAAAATGCATGCAAACATGTTGTAACATTGAATTTGGACTTGTGATGCTTTCTTTTGCAATGCATAGCTGCTTATTAGTAATATTAGTGAAAAGTCATGTTTCATTGAAAATGATTTGAATTCTGATGAGAAATGACTTCTAACAGCTTTCTAAGCTTAAAAGCTATCATTGAAAGCTATTCTGTGAAAAATTCAAAGTTCATTGTTAACATTCAGATTTCATTTATAAAATGACTGTATATCTCCTATAATGCATGTAAACATGTTGTAATGATGAATTTAGGCTTGTAATGCTTTCTTTTGCAGTGCAGAGCAGCCAATGAAAGATTGTAGTGAAAAGTCACGTTTCATGGAAAAAGAGTTGAATTCTGATGAGAAATGACTTCTACAGCTTTCTAAGCTTAAAAGTTGCTTTTTGGCCTTTGAAATCTCTTTCGTGAAATTGCAAAGTTCAGTGTTAACATTCAGATTTCATCTATGAAATGACTGTATATCTCTTATAATGCTTGCAAACATGTTGTAACAATGAATTTGGACTTGTAATGCTTTCTTAAGCAATGCTTAGCTGCTTATTAGTAATATTAGTGAAAAGTCATGTTTCACTGAAAATGATTTGAATTCTGATGAGAAATGACTTCTAACAGTTTTCTAAGCTTAAAAGTTGCTTATTGACCTTTGAAATCTATTTCGTGAAATTGCAAAGTTCAGTGTTAACATTCAGATTTCTTCTATAAAATGACTGTATATCCCTTAAAATGCATGCAAACATGTTGTAACATTGAATTTGGACTTGTGATGCTTTCTTTTGCAATGCGTAGCTGCTTATTAGTAATATTAGTGAAAAGTCATGTTTCATTGAAAAAGATTAGAATTCTGATGAGAAATGACTTCTAACAGCTTTGTAAGCTTAAAAGTTGCCATTGAAATCTATTTTGTGAAAATTGCAAAGTTGAGTGTGAACCTTAAGATTTCACATATAAAATGACTGTATATCTCCTATAATGCATGCAAACATGTTGTAATGATGAATTTAGGCATGTAATGCTTTCTTTTGCAATGCTTAGCAGCCAATGAATGATACTGGTGAAAAGTCACATTTCATTGAAAAAAAAATTGAATTCTCGTGATAAATGACTTCTAACAGCTTTCTAAGCTTAAAAGTTGCTTTTTGGACTTTGAAATCTCTTTCGTGAAATTGCAAAGTTCTGTGTTAACATTCAGATTTCATCTATAAAATGACTGTATATCTCTTATAATGCATGCAAACATGTTGTAATAATGAATATAGGCTTGTGATGCTTTCTTTTGCAATGCATAGCTGCTTATTAGTAATATTAGTGAAAAGTCATTTTTTACTGAAAAAGATTAGAATTCTGATGAGAAATGACTTCTAGCAGCTTTCTAAGCTTAAAAGCTATCATTGAAAGCTATTTTGTGAAAAATGCAGTTCATTGTTAACATTCAGATTTCATTTATATAATGACTGTATATCTCCTATAATGCATGCAAACATGTTGTTACACTGAATTTGTGTTGCTTTTGCAATGCATAGCTGCTTATTAGTAATATTATTGAAACATCATTGCTCACTGAAAAAGATTTGAATTCTGATGAAAAATGACTTCTAACAGCTTTCTAAGCTTAAAAGTTGATATTGAAAGGTATTTCGTGAAAATTGCAATGTTCAGTGTAAACCTTAAGATTTCATCTATAAAATGACTGTATATCTCCTATAATGCATGCAAACATGTTGTAATGATGAATTTAGTCTTGTAATGCTTTCTTTTGCAATGCAGAGCAGCCAATGAAAGATATTAGTGAAAAGTCACGTTTCATAGAAAAAGATTTGAATTCTGATGAGAAATGACTTCTTAAAGCTTTCTAAGCTTAAAAGTTGCTTTTTGGCCTTTGAAATCTATTTCGTGTTATTGCAAAGTTCAGTGTTAACATTCAGATTTCTTCTATAAATTGACTGTATATCCCTTAAAATGCATGCAAACATGTTGTAACATTGAATTTGGACTTGTGATGCTTTCTTTTGCAATGCATAGCTGCTTATTAGTAATATTACTGAAAAGTCATGTTTCACTGAACATGATTTGAATTCTGATGAGAAATGACTTCTAACAGTTTTCTAAGCTTAAAAGTTGCTTATTGGCCTTTGAAATCTATTTCGTGAAATTGCAAAGTTCAGTGTTAACATTCAGATTTCTTCTATAAATTGACTGTATATCCCTTAAAATGCATGCAAACATGTTGTAACATTGAATTTGGACTTGTGATGCTTTCTTTTGCAATGCATAGCTGCTTATTAGTAATATTACTGAAAAGTCATGTTTCACTGAACATGATTTGAATTCTGATGAGAAATGACTTCTAACAGTTTTCTAAGCTTAAATGTTGTTATTGGCCTTTGAAATCTATTTCGTGAAATTGCAAAGTTCAGTGTTAACATTCAGATTTCTTCTATAAAATGACTGTATATCCCTTAAAATGCATGCAAACATGTTGTAACATTGAATTTGGACTTGTGATGCTTTCTTTTGCAATGCGTAGCTGCTTATTAGTAATATTAGTGAAAAGTCATGTTTCATTGAAAAAGATTAGAATTCTGATGAGAAATGACTTCTAACAGCTTTCTAAGCTTAAAAGCTATCATTGAAAGCTGTTCTGTGAAAAATTCAAAGTTCATTGTTAACATTCAGATTTCATTTATAAAATGACTGTATATCTCCTATAATGCATGCAAACATGTTGTAATGATGAATTTAGGCTTGTAATGCTTTCTTTTGCAATGCAGAGCAGCCAATGAAAGATATTTGTGAAAAGTCACGTTTCATTGAAAAAGAATAGAATTCTAATGAGAAATGACTTCTAACAGCTTTGTAAGCTTAAAAGTTGCAATTGAAATCTATTTTGTGAAAATTGCAAAGTTCTGTGTGAACCTTAAGATTTCACATATAAAATGACTGTATATCTCCAATAATGCATGCAAACATGTTGTAATGATGAATTTAGGCATGTAATGCTTTCTTTTGCAATGCTTAGCAGCCAATGAATGATACTGGTGAAAAGTCACATTTCATTGAAAAAAAAAATTGAATTCTCGTGATAAATGACTTCTAACAGCTTTCTAAGCTTAAAAGTTGCTTTTTGGACTTTGAAATCTCTTTCGTGAAATTGCAAAGTTCAGTGTTAACATTCAGATTTCATCTATAAAATGACTGTATATCTCTTATAATGCATGCAAACATGTTGTAATAATGAATATAGGCTTGTGATGCTTTCTTTTGCAATGCATAGCTGCTTATTAGTAATATTAGTGAAAAGTCATTTTTCATTGAAAAAGATTAGAATTCTGATGAGAAATGACTTCTAGCAGCTTTCTAAGCTTAAAAGCTATCATTGAAAGCTATTTTGTGAAAAATGCAGTTCATTGTTAACATTCAGATTTCATTTATAAAATGACTGTATATCTCCTATAATGCATGCAAACATGTTGTTACACTGAATTTGTGTTGCTTTTGCAATGCATAGCTGCTTATTAGTAATATTATTGAAACATCATTGCTCACTGAAAAAGATTTGAATTCTGATGAAAAATGACTTCTAACAGCTTTCTAAGCTTAAAAGTTGCCATTGAAAGGTATTTCGTGAAAATTGCAATGTTCAGTGTAAACCTTAAGATTTCATCTATAAAATGACTGTATATCTCCTATAATGCATGCAAACATGTTGTAATGATGAATTTAGGCTTGTAATGCTTTCTTTTGCAATGCAGAGCAGCCAGTGAAAGATATTAGTGAAAAGTCACGTTTCATAGAAAAAGATTTGAATTCTGATGAGAAATGACTTCTTACAGCTTTCTAAGCTTAAAAGTTGCTTTTTGGCCTTTGAAATCTATTTCGTGTTATTGCAAAGTTCAGTGTTAACATTCAGATTTCTTCTATAAAATGACTGTATATCCCTTAAAATGCATGCAAACATGTTGTAACATTGAATTTGGACTTGTGATGCTTTCTTTTGCAATGCATAGCTGCTTATTAGTAATATTACTGAAAAGTCATGTTTCACTGAACATGATTTGAATTCTGATGAGAAATGACTTCTAACAGTTTTCTAAGCTTAAAAGTTGCTTATTGGCCTTTGAAATCTATTTCGTGAAATTGCAAAGTTCAGTGTTAACATTCAGATTTCTTCAATAAATTGACTGTATATCCCTTAAAATGCATGCAAACATGTTGTAACATTGAATTTGGACTTGTGATGCTTTCTTTTGCAATGCATAGCTGCTTATTAGTAATATTACTGAAAAGTCATGTTTCACTGAACATGATTTGAATTCTGATGAGAAATGACTTCTAACAGTTTTCTAAGCTTAAAAGTTGCTTATTGGCCTTTGAAATCTATTTCGTGAAATTGCAAAGTTCAGTGTTAACATTCAGATTTCTTCAATAAATTGACTGTATATCCCTTAAAATGCATGCAAACATGTTGTAACATTGAATTTGGACTTGTGATGCTTTCTTTTGCAATGCATAGCTGCTTATTAGTAATATTACTGAAAAGTCATGTTTCACTGAACATGATTTGAATTCTGATGAGAAATGACTTCTAACAGTTTTCTAAGCTTAAAAGTTGCTTATTGGCCTTTGAAATCTATTTCGTGAAATTGCAAAGTTCAGTGTTAACATTCAGATTTCTTCTATAAAATGACAGTATATACCTTAAAATGCATGCAAACATGTTGTAACATTGAATTTGGACTTGTGATGCTTTCTTTTGCAATGCGTAGCTGCTTATTAGTAATATTAGTGAAAAGTCATGTTTCATTGAAAAAGATTTGAATTCTAATGAGAAATGACTTCTAACAGCTTTCTAAGCTTAAAAGCTATCATTGAAAGCTATTCTGTGAAAAATTCAAAGTTCATTGTTAACATTCAGATTTCATTTATAAAATGACTGTATATCTCCTATAATGCATGCAAACATGTTGTAATGATGAATTTAGGCTTGTAATGCTTTCTTTTGCAATGCAGAGCAGCCAATGAAAGATAATAGTGAAAAGTCACGTTTCTTAGAAAAAGATTTGAATTCTTATGAGAAATGACTTCTTACAGCTTTCTAAGCTTAAATGTTGCTTTTTGGCCTTTGAAATCTATTTCGTGATATTGCAAAGTTCAGTGTTAACATTCAGATTTCATCTATAAAATGACTGTATATCTCTTATAATGCTTGCAAACATGTTGTAACAATGAATTTGGGCTTGTAATGCTTTCTTAAGCAATGCGTAGCTGCTTATTAGTAATATTAGTGAGAAGTCACGTTTCATTGAAAAAGAATTGAATTCTAATGAGAAATGACTTCTAACAGCTTTGTAAGCTTAAAAGTTGCCATTGAAATCTATTTTGTGAAAATTGCAAAGTTCAGTGTGAACCTTAAGATTTCACATATAAAATGACTGTATATCTCCTATAATGCATGCAAACATGTTGTAATGATGAATTTAGGCTTGTAATGCTTTCTTTTGCAATGCAGAGCAGCCAATGAAAGATAGTAGTGAAAAGTCACGTTTCATGGAAAAAGATTTGAATTCTAATGAGAAATGACTTCTAACAGCTTTGTAAGTTTAAAAGTTGCCATTGAAATCTATTTTGTGAAAATTGCAAAGTTCAGTGTGCACCTTAAGATTTCACATATAAAATGAG
Source organism: Myxocyprinus asiaticus (assembly GCF_019703515.2). Lineage (NCBI taxonomy): Eukaryota > Metazoa > Chordata > Actinopteri > Cypriniformes > Catostomidae > Myxocyprinus > Myxocyprinus asiaticus. Next base: position 2,807,787 of record NC_059348.1, on the reverse strand, counting down.
TGTATAGCTCCTATAATGCATGCAAACATGTTGTAATGATGAATTTAGGATTGTAATGCTTTCTTTTGCAATGCAGAGCAGCCAATGAAAGATAGTAGTGAAAAGTCACGTTTCATGGAAAAAGAGTTGAATTCTAATGAGAAATGACATCTTACAGCTTTCTAAGCTTAAATGTTGCTTTTTGGCCTTTGAAATCTATTTCGTGAAATTGCAAAGTTCAGTGTTAACATTCAGATTTCATCTTTAAAATGACTGTATATCTCTTATAATGCTTGCAAACATGTTGTAACAATGAATTTGGGCTTGTAATGCTTTCTTAAGCAATGCGTTGCTGCTTATTAGTAATATTAGTGAAAAGTCATGTTTCACTGAAAATGATTTGAATTCTGATGAGAAATGACTTCTAACAGTTTTCTAATCTTAAAAGTTGCTTATTGGCCTTTGAAATCTATTTCGTGAAATTGCAAAGTTCAGTGTTAACATTCAGATTTCTTCTATAAAATGACAGTATATCCCTTAAAATGCATGCAAACATGTTGTAACATTGAATTTGGACTTGTGATGCTTTCTTTTGCAATGCGTAGCTGCTTTTTAGTAATATTAGTGAAAAGTCATGTTTCATGGAAAAAGATTAGAATTCTGATGAGAAATGACTTCTAACAGCTTTGTAAGCTTAAAAGTTGCCATTGAAATCTATTTTGTGAAAATTGCAAAGTTCAGTGTGAACCTTAAGATTTCACATATAAAATGACTGTATATCTCCTATAATGCATGCAAACATGTTGTAATGATGAATTTAGGCTTGTAATGCTTTCTTTCGCAATGCAGAGCAGCCAATGAAAGATAGTAGTGAAAAGTCACGTTTCATGGAAAAAGATTTGAATTCTAATGAGAAATGACTTCTAACAGCTTTGTAAGCTTAAAAGTTGCCATTGAAATCTATTTTGTGAAAATTGCAAAGTTCAGTGTGCACCTTAAGATTTCACATATAAAATGAGTGTATATCTCCTATAATGCATGCAAACATGTTGTAATGATGAATTTAGGATTGTAATGCTTTCTTTTGCAATGCAGAGCAGCCAATGAAAGATAGTAGTGAAAAGTCACGTTTCATGGAAAAAGAGTTGAATTCTAATGAGAAATGACATCTTACAGCTTTCTAAGCTTAAATGTTGCTTTTTGGCCTTTGAAATCTATTTCGTGAAATTGCAAAGTTCAGTGTTAACATTCAGAATTCATCTTTAAAATGACTGTATATCTCTTATAATTCATGCAAACATGTTGTTACACTGAATTTGGGTTGCTTTTGCAATGCATAGCTGCTTATTAGTAATGTTATTGAAACATCATTGCTCACTGAAAAAGATTTGAATTCTGATGAAAAATGACTTCTAACAGCTTTCAAAGCTTAAAAGTTGCCATTGAAAGGTATTTCTTGAAAATAGCAAAGTTCAGTGTGAACCTTAAGATTTCACATATAAAATGACTGGATATCTCCAATAATGCATGCAAACATGTTGTAATGATGAATTTAGGCTTGTAATGCTTTCTTTTGCAATGCAGAACAGCCAATGAACGATATTATTTAAAAGTCACGTTTCATAGAAAAATATTTGAATTCTGATGAGAAATGACTTACAGCTTTCTAAGCTTAAAATTTGCTTTTTGGCCTTTGAAATCTATTTCGTGTTATTGCAAAGTTCAGTGTTAACATTCAGATTTCATCTATAAAATGACTGTATATCCCTTAAAATGCATGCAAACATGTTGTAACATTGAATTTGGACTTGTGATGCTTTCTTTTGCAATGCGTAGCTGCTTATTAGTAATATTAGTGAAAAGTCATGTTTCATTGAAAAAGATTTGAATTCTGAAGAGAAATGACGTCTTACAGCTTTCTAAGCTTAAAAGTTGCTTATTGGCCTTTGAAATCTCTTTCGTGAAATTGCAAAGTTCAGTGTTAACATTCAGATTTCATCTATAAAATGACTGTATATCTCTTATAATGCATGCAAACATGTTGTAATAATGAATATAGGCTTGTGATGCTTTCTTTTGCAATGCATAGCTGCTTATTAGTAATATTAGTGAAAAGTCATTTTTCATTGAAAAAGAATTGAATTCTGATGAGAAATGACTTCTAGCAGCTTTCTAAGCTTAAAAGCTATCATTGAAAGCTATTTTGTGAAAAATGCAAAGTTCATTGTTAACATTCAGATTTCATTTATAAAATGACTGTATATCTCCTATAATGCATGTAAACATGTTGTTACACTGAATTTGTGTTGCTTTTGCAATGCATAGCTGCTTATTAGTAATATAATTGAAACATCATTGCTCACTGAAAAAGATTTGAAATCTGATGAAAAATGACTTCTAACAGCTTTCTAAGCTTAAAAGTTGCCATTGAAAGGTATTTCGTGAAAATTGCAATGTTCAGTGTGAACCTTAAGATTTCATCTATAAAATGACTGCAAATCTCTTGTAATGCATGCAAAAATGTTATAACTATGAATTTTGGCTTGTAATGCTTTTTTTTGCAATGTTTGGCAGCCAATGAAAGATACTGGGGAAAATTCACGTTTCATTGAAAAAGAATTGAATTCTAATGAGAAATGACTTCTAACAGCTTTGTAAGCTTAAAAGTTGCCATTGAAATCTATTTTGTGAAAATTGCAAAGTTCAGTGTGATCCTTAAGATTTCATCTATAAAATGACTGTATATCTCTTATAATGCTTGCAAACATGTTGTAACAATGAATTTGGGCTTGTAATGCTTTCTTAAGCAATGTGTAGCTGCTTATTAGTAATATTAGTGAAAAGTCATGTTTCACTGAAAATGATTTGAATTCTGATGAGAAATGACTTCTAACAGTTTTCTAAGCTTAAAAGTTGCTTATTGGCCTTTGAAATTTATTTCGTGAAATTGCAAAGTTCAGTGTTAACATTCAGATTTCTTCTATAAAATGACAGTATATCCCTTAAAATGCATGCAATTATGTTGTAACATTGAATTTGGACTTGTGATGTTTTCTTTTGCAATGCGTAGCTGCTTATTAGTAATATTAGTGAAAAGTCATGTTTCATGGAAAAAGATTAGAATTCTGATGAGAAATGACTTCTAACAGCTTTCTAAGCTTAAAAGCTATCATTGAAAGCTATTCTGTGAAAAATTCAAAGTTCATTGTTAACATTCAGATTTCATTTATAAAATGACTGTATATCTCCTATAATGCATGCAAACATGTTGTAATGATGAATTTAGGCTTGTAATGCTTTCTTTTGCAATGCAGAGAAGCCAATGAAAGATATTAGTGTAAAGTCACGTTTCATTCAAAAAGAATTGAATTCTAATGAGAAATGACTTCTAACAGCTTTGTAAGCTTAAAAGTTGCCATTGAAATCTATTTTGTGAAAATTGCAAAGTTCAGTGTGAACCTTAAGATTTCTCATATAAAAAATGACTGTATAGCTCCGATAATGCATGCAAACATGTTGTAATGATGAATTTAGGCTTGTAATGCTTTCTTTTGCAATGCAGAGCAGCCAATGAAAGATTGTAGTGAAAAGTCACGTTTCATGGAAAAAGAGTTGAATTCTGAAGAGAAATGACTTCTTACAGCTTTCTAAGCTTAAAAGTTGCTTTTTGGACTTTGAAATCTCTTTCGTGAAATTGCAAAGTTCAGTGTTAACATTCAGATTTCATCTATGAAATGACTGTATATCTCTTATAATGCTTGCAAACATGTTGTAACAATGAATTTGGGCTTGTAATGCTTTCTTAAGCAATGCGTAGCTGCTTATTAGTAATATTAGTGAAAAGTCATGTTTCACTGAAAATGATTTGAATTCTGATGAGAAATGACTTCTAACAGTTTTCTAACTTTAAAAGTTGCTTATTGGCCTTTGAAATCTATTTCGTGAAATTGCAAAGTTCAGTGTTAACATTCAGATTTCTTCTATAAAATGACAGTATATCCCTTAAAATGCATGCAAATATGTTGTAACATTGAATTTGGACTTGTGATGCTTTCTTTTGCAATGCGTAGCTGCTTATTAGTAATATTAGTGAAAAGTCATGTTTCATGGAAAAAGATTAGAATTCTGATGAGAAATGACTTCTAACAGCTTTCTAAGCTTAAAAGCTATCATTGAAAGCTATTCTGTGAAAAATTCAAAGTTCATTGTTAACATTCAGATTTCAATTATAAAATTACTGTATATCTCCTATAATGCATGCAAACATGTTGTAATGATGAATTTAGGCTTGTAATGCTTTCTTTTGCAATGCAGAGAAGCCAATGAAAGATATTAGTGTAAAGTCACGTTTCATTCAAAAAGAATTGAATTCTAATGAGAAATGACTTCTAACAGCTTTGTAAGCTTAAAAGTTGCCATTGAAATCTATTTTGTGAAAATTGCAAAGTTCAGTGTGAACCTTAAGATTTCTCATATAAAATGACTGTATAGCTCCGATAATGCATGCAAACATGTTGTAATGATGAATTTAGGCTTGTAATGCTTTCTTTTGCAATGCAGAACAGCCAATGAACGATATTAGTGAAAAGTCACGTTTCATAGAAAAAGATTTGAATTCTGATGAGAAATGACTTCTTACAGCTTTCTAAGCTTAAAAGTTGCTTTTTGGCCTTTGAAATCTATTTCGTGTTATTGCAAAGTTCAGTGTTAACATTCAGATTTCTTCTATAAAATGACTGTATATCCCTTAAAATGCATGCAAACATGTTGTAACATTGAATTTGGACTTATGATGCTTTCTTTTGCAATGCATAGCTGCTTATTAGTAATATTAGTGAAAAGTCATTTTTCATTGAATAAGATTAGAATTCTCGTGACAAATGACTTCTAACAGCTTTCTAAGCTTAAAAGTTGCTTTTTGGCCTTTGAAATCTATTTCGTGTTATTGCAAAGTTCAGTGTTAACATTCAGATTTCTTCTATAAAATGACTGTATATCCCTTAAAATGCATGCAAACATGTTGTAACATTGAATTTGGACTTGTGATGCTTTCTTTTGCAATGTGTAGCTGCTTATTAGTAATATTAGTGAAAAGTCATGTTTCATTGAAAAAGATTAGAATTCTGATGAGAAATGACTTCTAACAGCTTTCTAAGCTTAAAAGCTATCATTGAAAGCTGTTCTGTGAAAAATTCAAAGTTCATTGTTAACATTCAGATTTCATTTATAAAATGACTGTATATCTCCTATAATGCATGCAAACATGTTGTAATGATGAATTTAGGCTTGTAATGCTTTCTTTTGCAATGCAGAGCAGCCAATGAAAGATATTTGTGAAAAGTCACGTTTCATTGAAAAAGAATTTAATTCTAATGAGAAATGACTTCTAACAGGTTTGTAAGCTTAAAAGTTGCCATTGAAATCTATTTTGTGAAAATTGCAAAGTTCTGTGTGAACCTTAAGATTTCACATATAAAATGACTGTATATCTCCAATAATGCATGCAAACATGTTGTAATGATGAATTTAGGCTTGTAATGCTTTCTTTTGCAATGCTTAGCAGCCAATGAATGATACTGGTGAAAAGTCACGTTTCATTGAAAAAAAAATTTAATTCTCGTGATAAATGACTTCTAACAATTTTCTAAGCTTAAAAGTTGCTTTTTGGACTTTGAAATCTCTTTCGTGAAATTGCAAAGTTCAGTGTTAACATTCAGATTTCATCTATAAAATGACTGTATATCTCTTATAATGCATGCAAACATGTTGTAATAATGAATATAGGCTTGTGATGCTTTCTTTTGCAATGCATAGCTGATTAATAGTAATATTAGTGAAAAGTCATGTTTCATTGGAAAAGATTTGAATTCTGATGAGAAATGACTTCCAAGAGCTTTGAGAGTTGTTTGAGAGCTGTTTCGAATCAGTTCTGTGTTAAAATTCGATTTATTCATTGAAATGACTGTATATCTCTTGTAATGCATGCATACATGTTGTAACGATGTTTTTTGGCTTGTGATGCTTTCTTTTGCAATGCATAGCTGCTTATTAGTAATATTAGTGAAAAGTCATGTTTCATTGAAAAAGATTAGAATTCTGATGAGAAATGACTTCTAACAGATTTCTAAGCTTAAAAGCTATCATTGAAAGCTATTCTGTAAAAAATTAAAAGTTCATTGTTAACATTCAGATTTCATTTATAAAATGACTGTATATCTCATATAATGCATGCAAACATGTTGTAATGATGAATTTAGGCTTGTAATGCTTTCTTTTGCAATGCAGAGCAGCCAATGAAAGATATTAGTGAAAAGTCACGTTTCATTGAAAAAGAATTGAATTCTGATGAGAAATGACTTCTTACAGCTTTCTAAGCTTAAAAGTTACTTTTTGGCCTTTGAAATCTATTTGGTGATATTGCAAAGTTCAGTGTTAACATTCAGATTTCATCTATAAAATGACTGTATATCTCTTATAATGCTTGCAAACATGTTGTAACAATGAATTTGGGCTTGTAATGCTTTCTTAAGCAATGCGTAGCTGCTTATTAGTAATATTAGTGAAAAGTCATGTTTCACTGAAAATGATTTGAATTCTGATGAGAAATGATTTCTAACAGTTTTCTAAGCTTAAAAGTTGCTTATTGGCATTTGAAATCTATTTCGTGAAATTGCAAAGTTCAGTGTTAACATTCAGATTTCTTCTATAAAATGACTGTATATCCCTTAAAATGCATGCAAACATGTTGTAACATTGAATTTTGACTTGTGATGCTTTGTTTTGCAATGCATTGCTGCTTATTAGTAATATTAGTGAAAAGTCATGTTTCATTGAGAAAGATTAGAATGCTGATGAGAAATGACTTACAGCTTTCTAAGCTTAAAAGTTGCTTTTTGGCCTTTGAAATCTATTTCGTGAAATTGCAAAGTTCAGTGTTAACATTCAGATTTCATCTATAAAATGACTGTATATCTCTTATAATGCTTGCAAACATGTTGTAACAATGAATTTGGCTTGTAATGCTTTCTTAAGCAATGCGTAGCTGCTTATTAGTAATATTAGTGAAAAGTCATGTTTCATTGAAAAAGATTTGAATTCTGATGAGAAATGACTTCCAAGAGCTTTGAGAGCTGTTTGAGAGCTGTTTCGAATCAGTTCTGTGTTAAAATTCGATTTATTCATTGAAATGACTGTAGATCTCTTGTAATGCATGCAAACATGTTGTAACGATGTTTTTTGGCTTGTAATGCTTTTTTTTTGCAATGCTTAGCAGCCAATGAATGATACTGGTGAAAAGTCACGTTTCATTGAAAAAAAATTGAATTCTAATGACAAATGACTTCTAACAGCTTTCTAAGCTTAAAAGTTGCTTTTTGGCCTTTGAAATCTATTTCGTGAAATTGCAAAGTTCAGTGTTAACATTCAGATTTCATCTATAAAATGACTGTATATCTCAATGCTTGCAAACATGTTGTAATAATGAATGTAGGCTTGTGATGCTTTCTTTTGCAATGTATAGCTGCTTATTAGTAATATTAGTGAAATGTCATGTTTCATTGAAAAAGATTAGAATTCTGATGAGAAATGACTTCTAACAGCTTTCTAAGCTTAAAAGCTATCATTGAAAGCTATTTTGTGAAAAATGCAAAGTTCATTGTTAACATTCAGATTTCATTTATAAAATGACTGTATATCTCCTATAATGCATGCAAACATGTTGTTACACTGAATTTGGGTTGCTTTTGCAATGCATAGCTTCTTATTAGTAATATTATTGAAACATCATTGCTCACTGAAAAAGATTTGAATTCTGATGAAAAATGACTTCTAACAGCTTTCAAATTGCAAAGTTCAGTGTGAACCTTAAGATTTCATCTATAAAATGAATGTATATCTCCTATAATGCATGCAAACATATTGTAATGATGAATTTAGGCTTGTAATGCTTTCTTTTGCAATGCAGAACAGCCAATGAAAGATATTAGTGAAAAGTCACGTTTCATTGAAAAAGATTTGAATTCTGATGAGAAATGACTTCCAAGAGCTTTGAGAGCTGTTTGAGAGCTGTTTCGTATCAGTTCTGTGTTAATATTCGATTTATTCATTGAAATGACTGTATATCTCTTGTAATGCATGCAAACATGTTGTAACGATGTTTTTTGGCTTGTAATGCTCTTTTTTTTGCAATGCTTAGCAGCCAATGAATGATACTGGTGAAAAGTCACGTTTCATTGAAAATTAATTGAATTCTAATGAGAAATGACTTCGAACAGCTTTCTAAGCTTAAAAGTTGCAATTGAAAGCTATTTTGTGAAAATTGCAAAGTTCAGTGTTAACATTCAGATTTCATCTATAAAATGACTGTATATCTCTTATAATGCATGCAAACATGTTGTAACAATGAATGTAGGCTTGTGATGCTTTCTTTTGCAATGCATAGCTGCTTAATAGTAATATAAGTAAAAGTCATGTTTCACTGAAAATGATTTGAATTCTGATGAGAAATGACTTCTAACAGCTTTCTAAGCTTAAAAGCTATCATTGAAAGCTATTCTGTGAAAAATGCAAAGTTCATTGTTAACATTCAGATTTCATTTATAAAATGACTGTATATCTCCTATAATGCATGCAAACATGTTGTAATGATGAATTAAGGCTTGTAATGCTTTCTTTTGCAATGCAGAGCAGCCAATGAAAGATAGTAGTGAAAAGTCACGTTTCATTGAAAAAGAGTTGAATTCTGATGAGAAATGACTTCTTACATCTATCTAAGCAAAAAAGTTGCTTTTTGGCCTTTGAAATCTATTTCGTGAAATTGCAAAGTTCAGTGTTAACATTCAGATTTCATCTATAAAATGACTGTATATCTCTTATAATGTTTTCAAACATGTTGTAACAATGAATTTGGGCTTGTAATGCTTTCTTAAGCAATGCGTAGCTGCTTATTAGTAATATAATTGAAAAGTCATGTCTCACTTAAAAAGTTTTGAATTCTGATGAGAAATGACTTCTAACAGTTTTCTAAGCTTAAAAGTTGCTTATTGGCCTTTGAAATGTATTTCGTGAAAATTGCAGTTCAGTGTTAACATTCAGATTTCATCTATAAAATTACTGTATATCACATAGTTGTAATTTAAATTATTCAACCCCCCCCCCCTCCCCAAGATAGTAAGGATTTACAAAGGTAAGCTTTTCTGATGACCCAGAATTTTTAAACCTTACATCTATATCAGTTGAGTGACACATTCAAAGACATATTGTTAATATATATATAAAACCTGATATTTGTAAATAGCAGTATTTTTTTAAAAATACAGCCATTTCATAATTATTCAATCCCTATTGCATGTCGCTGTTTCTTTTGCGATTAAAATTTGTATGGATTCATCTATTAGAAAGGTACAGCAAAACATATACAGTGCTTCCGGAAAGTATTCACAGCGCTTCACTTTTTCCACATTTTGTTATGTGACAGCCTTATTTCAAAATGGATTAAATTCATTATTTTCCTCAAAATTCTACAAACAAACCCCATAATGACAACGTGAAAGAAGTTTGTTTGAAATCTTTGCAAATGTATTAAAAAACGAAAAAATAAATAAATAAATAAATAAATAAAAAATAAAAAAATAAAAATTTATTCACATGCACATAAGTATTCACAGTCTTTGCTCAATACTTTGTTGAAGCACCTTTGGCACCAATTACAGCCTCAAGTCTTTTTAAGTATGATGCTACAAGCTTGGCACACCTATTTTTGGGCAGTTTCTCCCATTCTTCTTTGCAGGACCTCTCAAGCTCCATCAGGTTGGATGGGGAGCGTCGGTGCACAGCCATTTTCAGATCTCTCCAGAGATGTTCAATCGGGTTCAAGTCTGGGCTCTGGCTGGGCCACTCAAGGACATTCACAAAGTTGTCCCGTAGCCACTCCTTTGTTATCTTGGCTGTGTGCTTAGGGTCGTTGTCCTGTTGGAAGATGAACCTTCGCCCCAGTCTGAGGTCCAGAGCGCTCTGGAGCAGGTTTTCATCAAGGATGTCTCTGTACATTGCTGCATTCAAGTTTCCCTCGATCCTGACTAGTCTCCCAGTACCTGCCGCTAAAAACATCCCACAGCATGATGCTGCCACCACCATGCTTCACTGTAGGGATGATATTGGCCAGGTGATGAGCGGTGCCTGGTTTCCTCCAGACATGACGCTTGCCATTCAGGCCAAAGAGTTCAATCTTTGTTTCTCATGGTCTGAGAGTCCTTCAGGTGCCTTTTGGCAAACTCCAGGCAGGCTGCCATGTGACTTTTACTGAGGAGTGGCTTCCGTCTGGCCACTCTACCATACAGGCCTGATTGGTGGAGTGCTGCAGAGATGGTTGTTCTTCTGGAAGGTTCTCCTCTCTCCACGGAGAAATGCTGGAGCTCTGTCAGAGTGACCATCGGGTTCTTGGTCACCTCCCTGACGAAGGCCCTTCTCCCCCGATTGCTCAGTTTGGCCAGGCGGCCAGCTCTAGGAAGAGTCCTGGTGGTTCCAAACTTGTTCCATTTACGGATGATGGAGGCCACTGTGCTCATTGGGACAATCCTGTCTTGGAGGTCTACAGACAATTCCTTGGATTTCATGGCTTGGTTTGTGCTCTGACATGCACTGTTAACTGTGGGACCTTATATAGACAGGTGTGTGCCTTTCCAAATCATGTCCAATCAACTGAATTTACCACAGGTGGACTCCAATCAAGTTGTAGAAACATCTCAAGGATGATCAGTGGAAACAGGATGCACCTGAGCTCAATTTTGAGTGTCATGGCAAAGGCTGTGAATACTTATGTACATGTGATTTTTTTCGTTTTTTATTTTTAATACATTTGAAAAGATTTCAAACAAACTTCTTTCACGTTGTCATTATGGGGTTTGTTTGTAGAATTTTGAGGAAAATAATGAATTTAATCCATTTTGAAATAAGGCTGTCACATAACAAAATGTGGAAAAAGTGAAGCGCTGTGAATACTTTCCGGATGCACTGTATATACAGAACCAATATTTAACCCTATCCCCCCACCCGACCCCCAACAACACCCCGGTGGTCACATAATTATAGACACACAACAAACAAAAAAATATAAATAAATACAAATAAAGTAAATAATAAACTAATCACACTCATCCCCTACACCTCTCTCCACTGTCTGAGAGCCCTCCAAAAGACAGATATTTGCCCCGTTTCTCCACAAACAAGTCTGGACTCCACAGTCTTCTGGATATCCCCTCCTCAAGAGCTGCCACTTTGGCCACCTCTGAACACCAGTCCTGAAATGGGGGCACTCCAGCCGACTTCCAACTCCTTAAATAATCTGTCTGGCAATCATAATACTAGTTAGGACACAGTTTTTCATGTGCTTATTCTCCAAATTAATGACTGCCCCATCTCCTAGGATATAGAGTCTGGGGCAGAATAAAATTTGAGAGGCCAAAACCTTGCACATAAAACTCTGAATCCTCAACCAGATCTCTTGAATCTTAACACTTCCCCAAAAGACATGGATTGTGTCTCCATGTTCTGATTGCCATTGCCAGCAGGTGGGTGTGTCTTTAAGACCAAGCCTATGCAATCTAGAGGGGGTCCAACAGACTCTATGTAAAATCTTAAATTGCATAATCGAACAATTGCATCTCTAGATGCAGATTTGACGTTTTTTAGAATCCTAGCCCACACTCCCTCCTCCAATACAAAGTTTAGATCTGTCTCCCATAATCTCTTAAGAGAAGCTGAAGTTTCGTCCCAAAGACTCTGAATTAGCAGGGAGTAATACACTGATTCCTCATGACCTTTTCCAAAAGCAGTAATCACCACTCCCAAAAACAGTACAGAGCATGTGGCGCAACTGTAAATACTTACAGAACTGAGATCTGGGAATCCCAAAAAGTTGAACCAAATTTTGAAAGGATCTCAACACTCCACATAGGTCACCGAGTGTAGTAACCCCCCTCCCAATCCATTCTGACCAAAAAAAAGGGACTTGATGCATAATTTGGGGTTCAGCCATATGCTCGAGGCAACATTTAAAAAAATGTCCAAATTAAACAGTGTGGATACTTTTGTCCATACCGAGTTCAAATGTGAGATAACGGGATGTAATTTAACTGCTCCGATTAATTTGATAGAAAGGCTCTGCAATGGTGAAATAGGGGCAAGAGCTTCCTGTTCTATACAGAACCAGGTGGAAGCGACCAATGAGCCAAATGTCTGAGACCAAATGCATAATAATGTACCCCTGGAAAATCCTCCTCCTTTCTTATCATGGCTGCTAATGGTTCCAGGACAAGACAGAACAATAATGGGGAAAGAGGGCAACCCTGCCGAGTGCCCCTATTCAAAGTAAAATAATCTGAAATTAATCCATTTGATTGTACTGCCGCTATAGGGCATAAAGTAACTTAATCCAACCAATAAATATACTCCTGAACCCATATATTTCCAAAATCTTAAAAAGATAATCCCATTCTACCATATCAAATGCCTTTTCGGCATCAAGTGAGATGGCAGCGACCGCATGTAGCTATTTCTTAAATATGTTAGGCTACACAAGTAATTGTTTTAAAACAAAATTAAGTCATCAGTCTGCAAATGGCACATTTAAGTTTTAAAAATTAAGTTTAGCGTTGTAAGCAAAAATTTATTTCTATGCAAAAAATGCAATTAAAAATAAGCTGTCTCAAAAGCTAATAGGTCATGGCTAAAAGTACATTTCCAAGGCACTTCAATTTCCAATAGACAAAGTTGGCAGCATCATTCATAAATTTTTTAAATATGGTACAACAGCAACCTTCTTAGGGTGTGGAAGAAAGCAGAACTTCAATTTTGATATGTTGACTTGAATATTCAAGAATAGGAAAGAAGTAGGAAAGACCTGTGGAGTCCTGGAAGAAGGTTTTATAGACGTATGACACTAAACTGAAAATGAGTTTTAGACCCATGGGTCAGCAATATGTCTGGAGTAAGATGACCAGGTGATGACAAGAACAACACCATCCCCACAGTCAGGTATGGAGGTGGGTCAGTCCTGTTATGGGGTGTTTTGCGGCTGCAGGAAACGGCTATCCTGACTATGTGACTGACACCATGGATTCTTTCAGGTATCAGGCCATTTTGTCATGAAAAATGTGATGTCTTCAGTGTGTAAATTGAAGCTCGGTGATCACTGGACTTTCCAGCAAGACAATAACACCAAGGATACATACAAGTTGTCCAAAAATCTGGTTCAGGGATAGGTCGTGGAATGTCCTTAAATGGCCCTTTCAGTCCATCATTAAAATCCCATTGCAAACCTTTGTTGGGATTTCAAGGAAGCAGTGGCAGCACAGAAACCAATGAATGTCAATGAGCTGGAAGCTTTTGCTCATGAGAAATGTGTAAAAATTTTAATAGAGAGGTGTCCGAAGCCTGAGAACACACCTGAACCATTTATTTGCTGTTATTAAGGATAAAGGATACTCCACAAATGATTGACTTTGGAGGTTGAATATTTTTGACATGACATTTGTGGAGAGAATGAGTTATTTTTTATATAAAAATTTGGGTAAACTGAACTCATTGTTCTCAAAATCACAAAAAGTGTATTAAAAACTTACTTTGACTGTTTACTGAGGTTTTAGTTGATGTGTTTTAATTCACATCACCAGAATGTTTTGCTGGTCAGGGGGGTTGAATAATTTTGATTGCAACTGTATAATGCATGCAAGCATGTTGCAAGTATGCATTTTGGCTTGTGTAAAAATGCACAATCTACTGTTCAGAGAGGAACTTCAATAAATTGCCCTTTGAAGGTCTCTGCCTTATTCTGTCTTTTCTGAGCGCTGAAGTAAAGCAATTATTGTTAATTTACACTTTACAAATTGATTCTGTTATTAATTTTATCTGACTCCAATTTAAGTTGACCTCTAGTTTAGATTACAGCTCTAATTAACTTCTGATCATTCTTTTAATTTGATCGTTTTAAGTTATTGATTACTCTAAATCCTCTTCTATTCATTGTCCTTTCGATCTTTGGAGTCTTATGCCGCCGTTATTAAATTACGTAAACCTCCCGAAAAGGATAGCCAGTTCCGTTCTTAGTCAGCGGTTGTAGGGTTAACTAATATCGTCTGGTTTGGCTCGTCTCATAATTATTATTTAGATATTAAATATTATAGATATTGCCGCTTAGTCACGTACATACAACTTGCTAAGACGGGCGGTGAGCAGTGACTGAGAGTCTTTACATGGCTTTCTCCTACCTGGTTGTCCTGGGTGGTTTCTCCTATATTAAAGCTCCAGTATGGTCTACCCTGGTCTAATGAAATTCAAATCCTACCCGGTCGTCCTAGGTGGTTTCTCACAATGATTCCAGAGAAATTCAGAATAAATCAAATAATAACAATTTATTTGCCAGGTAGGATATAAAACATTGTTATATGAATTCAATCAATCCCAATTTCACATACGATCAGAATAAACAAACATTCCTAAAAATAAGATATAAGTCAGAGAAACATACTTGGCAAATAGAAACTACATACAGTGACAATATGGGAGATCTGAATACAGACTCTGTGAGCTAAATGCCAACTTTCCTTAAATACCCAGACAGAATAAACATTGTGCACCAAATGGTATTATCCTTTGAACAATTAGAATTTGGGTGTGAATGTGTTCTTGACTTCCTGTGGTTTAACCTTGTTAACATACAGGAGATCATTTAAATTGTAGGTCAAGGAGGGGGATAGACCTCCAGAATTATGCAGTATTTGGCAAAGACCTTATAACTCTGTCACCATTAGTTTTATCAACATGGGAAAGAGACCATTATACCAGTCGCACAGAGACCTCTTAAATGATATCAAACACATACACAGTTGCATTCTTTGTTTTCATGGTATTTGTTTGTTACATTTTCACATATACATCTTGTGTGTGTGTGTGTGTGTGGGCCTTGTGGGGGAGACAAGGGGGAGAGAGAACAACGGTTTTTCACATAGTGATGCCTTTGTTTTCTCAGGTGCAGATCCTACTTGAGAGAGTTTGAGCATTGTTTTTCCTGGAAGTCTTTCGTTGTTCCAAGTGGGCATGTGCTGGGTTACAGTTCTCTTGGCACCTAGCCTTGTAATGCTTTCTTTTGCAATGCAAACTTCCTATGAGTGATGTAAGTTAAAAGACATTTTCCATTAAGAAGAAGTGAATTCTGATGAGAAATTACTCCAAACAGCTTTCTGAGCTTCTTAAAAATTTGCTTTTGAGCCTTTGAGATCTGTTTCATGAAGTTTGAACAGTTCTTTGTTACCATCAGATTTCTTTAATAAAATGACTGTATATAACATATAATGCATGCAACGTTGTAATGAATTTTGGCTTGTAATGCTTTCTTTTGCAATGCATAGCTGCCAATGAGTGATATTAATGGTCATGTTTCATTGAAAAAGATTTGAATTCTGATGATAAATGACTTCTAACAGATTTTTAAGCATAAATGTTGCTTTTGACCTGAGCTGAGTTTCGTGAGCTGTTTGAGAGCCGTTTCTTTTCAGTTCAGTGTTAACATTCAGATTTAATCTATAAAATGACTGTATATAACAAACTCAGCAAAAAAAAAAAAAACTGTCCTCTCACTTTCAACTGCTTTTATTTTCAGCAAACTTAACCTGTGTAAATATTTGTAGGAACATAAAAAGATTCAACAACTAAGACATAAACTGAACAAGTTTCACAGACATATGACTAACAGAAATGGGATAATGTGTCCCTGAACAAAGGTGGGTCAAAATCAAAAGTAACAGTCAGTATCTTGTGTGGTCACCAGCCGCATTAAGTAATGCAGTGCATCTCCTCCTCATGGACTGCACCAGATTTGCCAGTTCTTGCTCTGAGATGTTACCCCACTCTTCCACCAAGGCACTTGCAAGTTCCCGGATATTTCTGGGGGGAATGGTCCTAGCCCTCACTCTCCGATCCAACAGGTCCCAGACGTGCTCAATGGGATTGAGATCCGGGCTCTTCGCTGGCCATGGCAGAACACTGACATTCTTGTCTTGCAGGAAATCACACACAGAATGAGCACTATGGCTGGTGGCATTGTCATGCTGGAAGGTCATGTCAGGATGAGGAAGGGTACCACATGAGGGAGGAGGATGTCTTCCCTGTAACGCACAGCTTTGAGATTGCCTGCAATGACAACAAGCTCAGTCCAACGATGCT
This sequence comes from Myxocyprinus asiaticus, assembly GCF_019703515.2. Taxonomy (NCBI): domain Eukaryota; kingdom Metazoa; phylum Chordata; class Actinopteri; order Cypriniformes; family Catostomidae; genus Myxocyprinus; species Myxocyprinus asiaticus. The sequence continues at coordinate 2,791,590 of NC_059348.1, read as the reverse complement.
GTGACACACTGCCCCAGACCATGACGGACCCTCCACCTCCAAATCGATCCCTCTCCAGAGTACAGGCCTCGGTGTAACGCTCATTACTTCAATGATAAGTGCAAGTCCGACCATCACCCCTGGTGAGACAAAACCGCGACTCGTCAGTGAAGAGCACTTTTTACCAGTCCTGTCTGGTCCAGCGAAGGTGGGTTTGTGCCCATAGGCAACATTGTTGCCGGTGATGTCTGGTAAGGACCTGCCTTACAACAGGCCGACAAGCCCTCAGTCCAGCCACTCTCAGCCTATTGCGGACAGTCTGAGCAATGATGGAGGGATTTTTGGTGTAACTCGGGCAGTTGTTGTTGCCATCCTGTACCTGTCCAGCAGGTGTGATATTCAGATGTACCGATCCTGTGCAGGTGTTGTTACACATGGTCTGCCACTGCGAGGACGATCAGCTGTCCTTCCTGTCTCCCTGTAGCGCTGTCTTAGGCATCTCACAGTACGGACATTGCAATGTATTGCCCTGGCCACATCTGCAGTCCTCATGCCTCCATGCAGCATGCCTAAGGCACATTCACGCAGATGAGCAGGGACCCTGGGCATCTTTCTTTTGGTGTTTTTCAGAGTCAGTAGAAAGGTCTCTTTAGTGTCCTAAGTTTTTATAACTGTGACCTTAATTGCCTACTGTCTGTAAGCTGTTAGTGTCTTAACGACCATTCCACAGGTGCATGTTCATTAATTGTTTATGGTTCAATGAACAAGCATGGAAAACATTGTTTAAACCCTTTACAATAAAGATCTGTAAAGTTACTTGGATTTTTACAAAATTATCTTTAAAATACAGTGTCCTGAAAAAGGGACGTTTCTTTTTTTGCTGAGTTTATATAATGCAGGCAAACATGTTGTAACTATGCATTTTGGCTTGTAATGCCTTCTATTGCAATGCATAGCTGCCAATGAGTGATATTAGTCAAAAGTCAAGTTTCACTGAAAATTAATTCTAAAAGATATTTTTGGGCCTTTCAGAGCTGTTTCATTCAGATTTCACAGTTCAGTGTTAACATTCAGATTTCATCTATAAAATAATTGTATATAACATATAATGCATCATAAAGCACCACATGTTTACTATCGTTGAGATTCTTTCTGCATTTCAGGAATGTTTATGTTAAATAATTTTTTATATATTCAGTTGTATCCAAGATTTAAATATATGGTTAAAACGTACTATTTCAAGCAGGAATTTTTAAGAATACTTTACACAAAGGATTGTAAAGGATTGTCAACTTTAAAAAGGACAGACAAGTTGATCATGTGACTGAAAAGCCACCTCTGATTGGCTTAGAGCCTCTTTGGGGTGCAGCCAGTCTACACTCAAGACTCTGGTACCAGGTGGAGTCACGTGACGCCATGCGAGGGTCGGACATGTAAACGGAGAGCTCTGCGCTCTTTGCTAGTTTTTAATTATTTTTATGTCATAAACCGGTGAGATTCGATACACCCTGCTACATATCTGTTCTTTGAAGTCAACATGGCAAAGAATTCAAAATCCTCAAGCTCTGGAGATATTAAAAGTCACTTACGTGCTCAAGCTGATACCTCAGACAGGCCCAGGGGCTCGGTTTGGACAGTGCGGCGGGAGAAATCTAACGCCAACAGGCGAGCATGTCTGTGATGCTGACGAAAGCTTTTACTGACTTAGAGGATCTTGCTGTAATACTTCGATCGATTACTGCAATGGAAATGAAATTCTCTGAGTTGGTTACAAGAATCGGAGACGTCGAGAGACGGATCAATTAACTGGAGTTATAGGAGAGGGAATTAGCTGTTAACCCGTTAGTGACCAAGACAGACTTGGAACGCATTTGGGAAAAACTGGAGGATTTGGAGAATCGTAACTGGTGAAACAACGTCCGAATTGTTGGAATTTCTGAGCATGAAGAAGGCAGAGATATGGTGAAATTCCAAGATGAGCTCTTCCCGAGTCTGCTCAACATAACAGGCCATAAGCTGGAAATTGAGCGAGCTCACAGAGATCCTGCTCTCAGATCCGCTGAGGGAGACAGGCCCCGATTAATTCTGGCCAAATTTCTGAGATCATCCGATAAAGATCTTGTGTTGCGCGAGGCGAGGAGCGAAGGAAAGCTTTCTTGGAAGAATCACAGCATTTTCTTGTTCCCAGACTTTGCGACTTGATTCTCAACAAGAGAGAAACATGATCGATTCAAGGAATGTAAGAAACTCTTACATTAATGGAAGGTCGCTTTTGCACTGATGTTTCCGGACAAACTGAGAATAGATACTAAGGATGGCCACAAAGTATTTACATGCCCACAACAAGTGATATCTTTAATAAAGTCATTGGAATAAGCAAGTTATTTTGTTGATTTTCATGTTGTTCCTGAGTGAGCTTGACTCTCCGAGGAAACTGGGTGCCTTTTCTTTTTGTTTCTTCTTGTGATGTTCCGCCTATCGGCTGGAGTTTGTTTTGTGAAATAACACTCCTTTGGGACAGTTGTGGATGAATCTGCTCATTCTTTGTACTTGTGTCTCCTATTGGATGCAGTTTGTTTTGTGGAATGTTTTTTTGCAGGACATTGGAAGGATTAGGTAATCTGCTGCACTTATGAAACAGCCGGCTCACTGATCATTCGTTTGACTGCCCGAGGAAACTGAAAATTTTTTATTTTTATTTAAATGTTTATTTATATATACACTGCCGTTCAAAATTTGGGGTCACTTGACTGAAATGTTTCTCATGATCTTAAAAACCTTTTGATTTGAAGGCGTATGCTTAAATGTTTGAAATTATTTTTGTAGACAAAAATATAATTGTGCCAACATATTAATTTATTTAATTACAAAACTAAAATTGTATAAAAAAAAAATACAAAAAAGTTTTTGAAATGGATGACTTGGACCGAGTAAGAAAAGCAGCTAATAAGTGCCCAGTATTGATGGGAACTCCAGTAATGTTTAAAAAGCATCCTAGGGTGATACCTCAAGAAGTTGGTTGAGAAAATGTCGAGTACATTTCTGCAAATTCTATGCAAAGGGTGGCTACTTTGAAGATGCTAAAATACAAAATAGTTTTGATTGATTTTGGATTTTTTTTTGTCACAACACAATTCCTATAGTTCAATTTCTGATCATAGGCGTACATGGCCTTTTTGAGTTTAGAGGGATGGACAAGTTGGCGCTGTCATGTTTTTCTTTTTTTCTGTTTGTTTGTTTCGGAGGGAAGTTCGGGGTTTGATTGTTGCACTAATTTTGGAAAGTGGTCTTTATAATCTTGTCTGACACACAATCAATTTTTTCTAATATGTCAAAATGTCAAATGTTAATATGAGTGGATTATCTCTCTCCACGTGGAATGTGAATGGGTTGGGGCACCCCATAAAAAGAAGGAAAGTTATTTCTCTTCTTAAAGTAAGAAATATATATAGTTTCTTCAAGAAACGCATCCTTCCCTGCAGGAAGTTGTACAATTTGGGAAGATGGACATGTTTTCTTTAGTGCTGGCTCAAGTAAGAGCAGGGGAGTCATTACATTGATAAGTAAGCATCTACAATTCAAATGTCTCAAACCGATTCAAGATAAATTAGGAAGATTCATTACTGTTTTAGCAGAAATTCAGGGGCAAAGGTTGATTTTGGCTAATATTTATGCACCTAACGCTGATGATCAGGGCTTTTTTATAGATCTTGAAGGGATGTTGCAAGCTGCTAGCACCCCTCATGATATAATATTGGGAGGAGACTTTAATCTTTTGATGGACTCAGTCCTTGATCATAGTGAAGCAGAAGTGTGTAAGCCCCCTAGAGCAACACTGACACTTCACATGATGTGTAAAATTCTTGGTCTTACAGATATTTGGAGACTTCTGAACCCATCTGGTAGGGACTATAAATTTTTTTCATCAGTCCATAAGATTTATTCTAGAATAGATTTTTTTTTAATATATATATCTAAGTCCCTCATTTCATCTGTTGTTGATTGCTCAATTGGAAACATCTTAATCTCAGATCACGCCCTGGTGAGGTTAGAGGTGTTGCCACATACAGAGAAAAAGAAATCATAATGTTGGCACTTTAATGTATCCCTTTTGCAAAATCTTGAATTCCAACAAATGCTAAAGGCTGAAATCAATGTGTATATGGAGACCAACTGGTCATCAGTATCCTCTGTGGGCGTGGCTTGGGAGGCACTTAAGGCGGTTCTTAAGGGTCAGATAAAATATATGCCTCATTCATCAAAAGGCCAAAGCACGAGAACTCGTGGAGTTGGAAGGGAATATTAAAAGTGCAGAGGCAGATCTAAAGCGCCGAATGTCATCTGAGGTTCCTCAGAGAATTGACCCGATTGAAATACAGATATAATACTATTTTGTCGCGAAAGGTGGAGTTTTGGCTATTCAGGGCAAGACAGTCATACTTTGAGGTGTGGGACAAAGCAGAGAAGCTTTTGGCTAGATATATAGCAGGGGTACAAACAAATTGATTCATTTCAGATTATTTTAGTCTGGATATGGGCACCTGGCAGGGTTGCCCTCTTTCCCCATTATTGTTCTGTCTTGCCCTGGAACCATTAGCAGCCTTGATAAGAAGGGAAAATGATTTTCCGGGGGTGGCGGGAGGTATGGCGCATAAGCTTTTGCTTTACGCTGATGATATTTTATTATTCGTCTCCGACCCCACTAGATCTATGCCTTGCCTCCACAGAATTATTAATTCCTTTTCTAAGTTCTAAAGATACAGAGTCAATTGGTGTAAATCCGAAGCTTTTGCTCTGACAGCGTACTGCCCAGTAACAGCTTTTCAGCCGGTTGCCTTTCAGTGGCCCAAATGGGCATTAAGTATTTGGGCATTTTATTCCTAGCAAATTTGTCTGATTTTGTAAGAGTTAATTTTGATCCCTTAATAAAAAGGTTTTCGAGTGATGCGGGCAGTTGGGCTTCGTTACATTTATCAATTATTGGGAAGGTTAATGTTATTAAAATGAATTGTATTCCAAAATTTAACTACCTGCTACAATCTCTCCCTGTAGATTTCCCCCTCTCTTATTTCAAGCAATTTGATAGCATAACGAAGTCCTTCATTTGGAATGGTAAGCGTCCCAGATTACATTTCAATAAGTTACATAAGACTATTGACTATCCAAGATTTGTTTTGTTTTTTATTATGCATTCAGTCTCAGAAATTTGGCTCATTGGTCTTTTCCAACTGGGAGAGCCCCTCCCTGGTTTTGTATTGAACAGGAAGTTCTGGCCCCTGTTTTGCCATTGCAAAGCCTTTCTATCAAACTAACCGAAGAAGTTAAGTTACACCCCATTGTCTCGCATTTGCACTCAGTGTGGACAAAAGTGTCCAGAGTGTTTAATTTGGACATTTATTTAAATGTTGCCTCGAGCATATAGCTGAACCCCAAATTATATATCAACAAGTCCCCTTTTTGCTGGTCAGAGTGGATTGTGAAAGGGGTTACTGCACTCGGTGACCTATATGAGAGTGGAGTGTTGAGATCCTTTCAAAATATTGTTGAACTTTTTGGGATTCCCAGATCTCAGTTCTAGAAGTATTTACAGCTGCACTACCTGGTCTGTACTGTTTTTGGGACTATTTTACACACACCTAAAGTGGCAGATACTCTGGGAGTGGTGATTACTGCTTTTGGAAAAGGTCATGAGGCATCAGTGTATTACTCGCTGCTAATTCAGAGTCTGGGGGACGGAACTTCAACTTCTCTTAAGAGATTATGAGAGAAAGATCTAAACTTGGTATTGGAGGAGTGAGTGTGGGCTAGGATTCTAAATAACATCAAGTCTGCATCTAGAGATGTAAGGGTTTGCCTTATGCAATTCAACATTTTACATAGAGTCTACTGGACCCCTCTAGATTGTATAGGCTTGGTCTCAAAGACACACCCACCTGCTGGCAATGTCAATCAGAAGATGGAGACACAACCCATGTCTTTTGGGGATGTGTTAATTTGAGGATTCAGAATTTTATGTGTGAGGTATTGGGCTCTCTCTCTTTTTTTTTTTTTATTAAAAGTTTTTATTGATTCCATATAACACACACACACACACACACATATATATATATATATATAAATAATAATAATAAAAACAAAACAAAAACAAAACAGAATATTTGGAATCACATTATATTATTTACAATCCTTCCTCCCAAATATTAACCACCCCACCCCATCACCCAACACAAACAGATACCACAGTGGTCAAATACAACTGACAAAGACACACAAACAGAAAATAAAACAGAAGAAAATATTTAGATATACATTAAAAAAAGTATATGTTCAAAAACAAAAAGGCTAAAACATACAAATTTAAAACAACAGGTCTCCCTCCACTGCCCCTCCCTGAGAGCCCTCCAAAAAGGCCAAATAGCTGCCCCACCTCCTGATGAACATATCCGGGTTACCTAGCCTTCTATATGACAACTCTTCCCAAGCTGTCACCCTGCCCATCTCCATGCACCACTCACGAAACAAGAGGGCTCCAGCTGACTTCCATCCTCTAAGGATAACCTGTCTGCCCACCATAACACCGGCCAGGATCCAATTCTTCATGTACATATCTCCTACATCAATGACTGCCCCGTCACCCAAAATACAGAGCCTGGGGCAAAAGGAGATCCGAGTACCCAATACGTCACCCATAAAATTCTAGACCCTCAACCAGAACTCCTGTATCTTACGACACCCCCAAAAAACATGGGTGGTGTCTCCATCTTCTGAATGGCATCACCAGTAGGTGGGTGTGTCCTTAAGATCAAGCCTATACAATTTAGAAGGGGTCCAATAAAATCGATGTAGAATCTTAAATTGAAGAAATTTAAAGCTCTGTCCCCCAGACTCTGAATTAGCAGGGAGTAATACACTGATGCCTCATGACCTTTTCCAAAAGCAGTAATCACCACTCCCAGAGTATCTGCCGCACTAGGGGGGTGCGTGCCACTCCCAAAAACAGTGCAGAGTAGGTGCCGCAGCTGTAAATACTTATAAAATTGAGATCTGGGAATCCCAAAAAGTTGAACCAAATTTTCAAAAGGTCTCAATACTCCACTCTCATATAGGTTACCGAGTGAATTATCCCCCCTCACAATCCAATCTGACTAACAGAAAGGGGACTTAATGCATAGTTTAGGGTTCTGCCAGATGCTCAAGGCTACATTTAAATAAATATCCGAATTAAACACTCTGGACACTTTTGTCCATATCGTGTGTAAATGCAAAATAACGGGGTGTGACTTAACTTCTCCGATTAATTTGATCGAAAGGCTTTGCAGAGGCGAGATAGGGGCAAGAGCTTCCTTTTCAATACAAAACCAGGGAGGGGCTCTCTCAGGTGGAAGCGACCAATGAGCCAAATGTCTGAGACTGAATGCATCATATTAAAACAAAATCATGGGTAGGCCTAACCCACCTTTGTCAATCGGCCTGTGTAACTTATTGAAATTTAATATGGCACGCTTACCATTCCAAATGAAGGACTTCGCTATGCTATCAAATTGCTTGAAATAAGAGAGGGGGACATCTATAGGGAGAGATTGTAACAGGTAGTTGAATTTTGGAATACAATTCATTTTAATTACATTAACCTTCCCAATCATCGATAAGTGTAATGAAGCCCACCTGTCCACATCATTTGAAAACCTTTTTATTAAGGGATCAAAATTAACTCTGACTAAATCAGACAAATTTGCTGGAAATAAAATTCCCAAATACTTAATGCCCTGTTTGGGCCACTGGAAGGCGCCCGGTTGGAAGGCCGTTACTGGACAGTATGCTGTCAAAGCCAAAGCTTCGGATTTAGACCAATTGGCTTTGTATCCTGAAAACTAGGAAAAGGAATTAATAATTCTGTGGAGGCAAGGCATAGATCTAGTGGGGTCGGAGACGAATAAAAAATTATCATCTGCGTAAAGCAGAAGCTTATGCGCCACACCTCCCACAATCACCCCTGGAAAATCATCCTCCTTTTTTATCAAGGCTGCTAATGGTTCCAGGGCAAGACAGAACAATAATGGGGAAAGAGGGCAACCCTGCCGAGTGCCCCTATTCAGAGTAAAATAATCTGAAGTTAATCCATTTGTCTGTACCACTGCAACAGGGTGTCTATAAACTAAATTAATCCAACCAATAAATGTATTCCCGAACCCATACATTTCCAAAATCTTAAAAAGATAATCCCATTCTACCATATCAAACGCCTTTTCGGCTTCAAGTGAGATGGCAGCGACCAGAGACTGATCATTCGCTACTGACCACATGATATTAATGAGACGCCTGATGTTATCAGAAGTGCTGCGGCCCCGAATAAACCCCACCTGATCTATATGTATAAGAGATGTCATAACCTTACTTAATCGGTTAGCCAAAATTTTTGACAAAATTTTTACATCTAGTTGATCAGGGAGATTGGATGGTAACTTTTACACTCGCTTGGATCTTTGTCCTTTTTAAGAATCAGACTGATCTGGGCTTGTGTCATGGTTGGAGGAAGCTTTCCATTCTTTAATGATTCAGTATAAACTTCTAACACAAGTGGAGCCAGTTCTGTAGCATAGGATCTGAGATATTGGGATCTCAAATTTTATTTTGCCCCAGAATCTGTATTTTAGGTGATGGGGCAGTCATTAATATGGAGAATAAGCACATAAAAAAACTGGGTCCTAATTAGCATTATGATTGCCAGACAGAGAATTTTAAGGGGTTGGAAGTCAGCTGGAGCACCCCCATTTCAGGAATGGTGTTTGGAGATGGGCAGGGTAGCAGCTTTTGAAGAGGGGCATCCAGAAGACTGAGGAATTTAGACTTGTTTGTGGAGAAATGGGGCAAGTATCTGGCTTTTTTGAAGGGCTCTCAGGGAGGGACAGTGGAGAGAGAGGTGTAGTGGATGTGTGTGATTATTATATATTTTTTTTGTTTTTGTTTTTTTTGTTTGCTTGTGTGTCTATAATTATGTGACAACTGGGGTGTTGTTGGGGGATGGGGGACGGGGATTGTGAGGGTTAAATATTGATTCTATTTGTATATGTTTTGCTTTTCAGTGTTTAATAGATGAATCAATAAAAAAATGTTAATCACAACAACAACAAAAAATATGCACAGCAGAAAAGTGCATTTTTGAACTGGTGGAGGCAATATAGAGTATATCCTAGAGACCGCAAATTTGGTATGAGTACTATTCATACCCAGAAATTACTCTTCACTTTAAAACAACTTAAACACAATGAGAAACCAATACCTCATGCAACATTTGATACCATGACCTTATGAATTTAAGTCTTGTTGCACCGATTTAAGACCTTTTTAAGGCCTTAATTTGCAAAAGGGCAATTTAAGACTTTTTTAGACCTGCAGAAACTCTGCTATATTACTATGAGCTGCATGCATCATAAATCTAAAATAATAAGAAAAGGAAAAGCTGTTTAAAAATTATTTTAGATGGAGTATAGATGTCACACTGCAGGACATTACATGTGGTGAATGGAGTGAGCCGTTTGTTAAAAACAAATTTTATGGGCAAAATGGCAATAAAACTAAGTAATGCATGCCACAGTGGTCTTTAAAAGAGTTTAATTCCTAATACTTCAACATTTACATCTATGTGCTTCTTTTCATGAGTAGTTGTGGTTAATCTCTACAACATAATTTTTTATATTGGTGATTCCTCCCCCACACTCAGTCACCATGATGCAGAGGAGAAGAGAAGAGAAGAGATGTTGTGGCGAGCAGGGCAGGGCCGAGTGGCGTCTGGGCAGAGCGAGGCCGGGAAGATAAGTGGTGAATGAGGTCCACCTGTGTGCCACACCAGTCTCGCATTCCAGTGAGGGGCAGCGGCAGTAGTATTTAAGGAGAGGAGACAGGGCAGACGAGAGAGAGAGACGCACGAAGCTGTCTGTGTGTGTGTTTCTGCATGACATTGTGGTGGATGCTGCAAACCTTTTGTGTACTGCTGAAAAGCGGTGTCTTATTGTGTGTGACTGAAAAGTGCAACAATAAATGTTTACTTGTTTTGTCAAGCCGGCCCCAGCTTCCTCCTTTCCTTAATTGTTACAGATGTGTATGGGGATGTGTAGGTGTTTGTGATAGTACCCCTTTGTTGCATACAGTAAATGGAAAGATTATTGAAAATCTAGTGGTTTTACGGTATCATTGTGATCATTTTAACCAAATAAAGAAATAAATGCTACAAAATGCTCTAGAATAGTATATAGTCCATCAACCTTTTAATTTGTCCATCAATTGGAGGCAAGGCATCAGCTCAAACATGTCTAACTGGTGATGCCTTTCAAACATCAATCCTGCATGAGTTTGAGGTATTCCTTCTGGTGATTGTAAAGGCGTAGAAATACAGCATACTTCTTTCTGTAAAAGCTGTTGAGAGTTTTTAGAAGCAAATATAGGTTTCACTGGAACAAACAGATGAGCAAATTATCTCAACATCATTAGCACCATTTACATTGACATATTTAATCTTACCTTTCTAGCTCATTGTTAGGCCTGACAACATGTCCTATTTCGGTCATCTTCTCCATTGCTTCCTAAAAAAGAAGCAGAATATTTATTCAGAATGCTTGTGAAAAGGCTGCGCAGGTGCAGCTGCTCATGCGGTTATGTTGAGTGGTGTACCTGAATGGAGCTGTAGTCAGATGAGGCACAGGCTCCTAAAACAGCGGCTCCTACTAACACTGCCTCTCTCTCTGCCGGCAGCACAACAGGCAGACCTGTGCAAAGGTACAGCACAAGAAAATTAGAGGATCAGTTACCCAAAAATTACGATTCTGTCATCATTTACTCACCCTCACAGACCTGGAAAGACTCTTTATGCAGCTCTTTTCCATACAATCCAAATGACGTTTGAGTTACAATGATTTACATAGGACATCTGTGATTTCATGTAGTGATTCAGACAGCATTAGTATCTCTGTAGTTTTTACAAAGATGGGAGTGTCTATTCTGGATGTTAGCGTTATAGAATGTTGTGTGCATCACAAAACCCACTGAAACAAATAAGACTTCTATATACTATGTAATGTAATTAATAAAGGGCATGAATTAATGTGAGGATCAAACCTCTGTTTGAGTCTGTGATCAAACTCTCTTTATTGATTTAACCTTTGCCCAAAAGTTGGCAAAAAGCTCTAAATACACAATAACTTGGCACCTGGCAGTGCGAGTTACGTTATTTGAAGAAGGTCACAATAAATGAGAAGCGTTGTTAAAACATAATAGACTGTAATCACAGACTATTTCTCTGTGAGAAGAATTCTTTTCTCTGAAAGAGATTTCTCAGAGGTCCCCCGAGACACTAGGTAATTTGCACCCAAATTTTTACCAAGGTCGTGTAACCCTGTAAACTTTCAGTGAGAACAATAGACGATAAACACCATACGATGTGACATGCTTAAGCCCTATTCAGACAGCAATCGTTTCTCAAGGTGACATCTGTAAAAGTACATTTTCATGGCTCCTCTGTGATAAAACTCATGCGTTTGGATGACAATTAAATCATGGGGGACGAGTGTGACTTTTTGTCGATCACATGATTGCAGTTGCACTTGTTATATGGAAAATTCTTCAATCCACAAACTGTGTCCTCTGTATTTGCATTGAAATATATTTGGAATTACGCTAAACTGAATTTTTTTTTTTTTTTAAAGCATGAAGGAAGCACTGCAAAGTGCTGCGGACATTTACACGTGTACATTTTCACATACAGAACAAGCCAAAATTCTTGCGAAGAGCAATTAAACGAATCAAGAAACTGTAGGGATGAGACTGTTTATCAACGTAGCCAAATAAATCTGTCAATGGGGGTTTGCATGTTTGTCACCTGCATCACCTCAGTTGCGCCGCTTGTGCACTCTCTCCTAAGCGCACGAAAGGAGATATAGAAGCCGCACAAATCAAGGACAGTAAAGATAGTTCAAATGAAATTTGAGGAGCTATGGTAAAAATGGTTTTCTTATGTTTTATCTATCAAAATGACGGACACCATTTGGAATTATCTATCAGTGTTTAAAAAGTGGAGGTGGAAATTAAATCTTTTAAATAAGATAGACATTAACTCTGCAACTTTTCTGGGACTACTCGACCCGTATAAATGAGTAGTCATGCAAGCCTGATGTATAAAAGTTTTTAGTAAATGTTTCTACATTAAAATGTGATATATTATAATTTTATTACATTGCTGCCATAATAATGGACCATTTCAAAAGTTTACGTGATCTGGCTCTCGTTTTTCTTTCCCTTCCACTTAAGAGTTCCCACTCACTGTGGTGGAGTGGCGATAGAATTGTATTATTATGAATTATTTCAAACATTTCTGTTACACAATCCTCCAACTTTCACAACTGTCCATTACTGCCAGAGCTGTTACCATGCACAGCACAGCAACGTATGGCACTTAGCAGTGGTCAAAAAGGATTTCCAAAACGGCTTTTAGATTATAAACTCAGAGATATGGATTTGGATGGTAATTAAATGAACACATGACCTTGGTGTTTGTCAAAAAACAGTAGGTAGTTTGGCCGGGAATTTACTAGTGGGAGGTGGGAGAAAAACACAGACATTTCGGATTCGGATGGCATTAAAATCACTGACTATCCCCTGTAAATGCTGGAATTACCTCACGTCCCCATGTAAAATAACTGCCGTCCGAATAGGGCTTTAGAAAAGTTTTCACAGGTCAGTGATGCACAAATGAAAGTTAGCCACACAGTTTAACCACTACAGTCAGTTAAATGGTAAGTGACTCACCCGTGGTGTTGGCATGAGTGTGCACGAACAGAGCGTTCTTGCTGAGCCCACCGCAGAGGAAGAGGGTTGTGATGTCATGTCCTGCCTCTTTCATGGCATCAATGATGTGTCTTGTGCCAAACTTTATAAAATAGAGTGAGAATAGAATTAGTCACGCAGGATGTTTCCTTAGATAAATTGCATACGCATTTCAGATATTTGTGTATGTGTCTTACAGCAATTGCTTGCAGAGTTGCAAGATACAGCAGGGCCAAGTCATCCAAAGTTTGTGATAAAGTGAGACCAACAACCTGAGAAAACCCATCAAGTCAATATTAATCAAACTAAATAATTACACACTACTTTTATAAATACTTTAAAAAGTAATAAGATATTTTGTATGAAAACAGGTCTCAGTCACATTCACTCCAAAATCAAAAAAGAAGAAAAAAATTAATTATATTTTGCATAAAGAAATGGAGCCCATTTTTACCATTAAGATTATAATTTTTTTTTTTTTTTTTTTTTTAAGATAAAATTTTTTATTGGTTGCTCCTCAAGCATTACACATAACAAAACAAAACATTCATGAACAGAGTCAACCACTATCCTCCTTAAACCCCATTATTTCCCTTCCCCCACCCAATCCCCAACCCCACCCCCCAACAAACATTCCTGTGACCAAGCCAGAGTACACACACAAAATAAAAATAATAAATAAATAAACAGTGAGGATGTTTTAAAAAATAATGCCATAAATAGTTTTGTAGTGCGCCACGTTCAGGAGCAGGTTTGGTTATTAGCATTAATTAATAATTATCAAAGATAATTATTCATTATTAAAATCAATAGAACATTGATGAGAATCAATGTTAGCTTTTTTAATCCTTTAAATCAACAATTATCAAAGATAATCATTAATTATTAACATCGATGAAACATTGATTAAAATTAACACTAGCTTATTGATCCTTCAAATTCAACAATCATCAAAGATAATTATCAATTATCAAAAATCAATAGAATATTAATAAGGAATAATATCGCCGGGGCACCACCCTGGAATCAGGGACTAATAACCAGATAGTATGACAGTCTCAATATTAGATTGTTCTCTTAGGAAAATCAACATCCGAAGAATATCGACCTTCGAAAAGAAACAAAGAAGGCTTGAACCCGAGCACTGACATCCCCTGTCAGCATTTGACACAGGTGTATGCAAAACAAACCAAAACACTTCTCTTTGAAATATAACAAAGTTTATTTATGCAGTAATATCAATTAATAATCAATACAATGCAGTCAATAAACTTCCGACTTACAACTACAAACTAAACAGCGACATGATTAGATATGGTAACCAAAATAATCCTATAACACATGAGAGGAAGGTGTGTGTGTGTGTGTGTGTGTGTGAAAGAGAATGGGTATGTGTGCATGTGTAAGGAGTGACATGCACAAAATGGCGGACGTGACTCTTGTGGAGAGTACGTCACGCGAGATTTCCGGCCAGAGAATATGGCCACGAATGTGGGCAGAGAGAAGCCGGTTAATGGCATCTGCCCGTTTACCGCATGTCTCCGCTTGTACGATAACTTAGGGACAAAGCTGAGCTTTATCACGAAGTTATCTACTAGCCAAAAGTGTGTGCGAGAATGTTTGTGAGGGGTCGCATGTGTGTGTGTGGGTGTGTGTGGTTAGTACGAGAGAGAGAATAAAGTGGCGGCACCAAAGCCGGTTTCGCGATCGTGGGAGAGAAAGCAGCTGTTAGTTTTCACTCAGAGACGCGGTGGATGGCTTGTAAACCGTCCCGTGGTCTTTGGTTCATTAATGGATAAACTCAGTGTGCCGGTCTCACCCGCGATGGCGGAAATACACAACAGTCCAATGTGGTTGGACTACAACACAGCAGATCTCATTCGTGATAACAGTACATTACAGTAATACCTTGAGTATTATTAGCAGCAATGAGCGGACTCGGCAGTCCGTAACTGTACAAGCAATAACGCACTATAATATTCTATCTCTGCCCAGACGTAAACCTCTTACTTGAATTGTATGTGGACGCAGGTAGAATATGTGTTCATCCGTCCTTTATCTCCGACTCGGTTCCTCGAGGCTCGGGTGATGACGGGAGGCCGTTTCCTCGCTCTGTCGTGGGCGGTACGGCTGCTGATTCTCGGCGGGCTGGCGGAGAAATCAGCGACGTCAACTTGATTGAAGCTGGAAGATAAATCTTTTTCTCTTCACTTCTGCATGCAAACAGATGAAGATGCGGATTGCTCGGTGATCTCCTTCGGATCCGTTAGAGTGTTCGGTGGAACACAGAGTAATCTCAACTCGTCCAGCGAGATGGAGATTGTATGGCCACAGTTTCAAGTCAGATGTTACTTCCTTGTGCCATGAGGCTACACCTGAGAGTAGCGATGAGCCGCGTCTACACACGGAGAGCAAAGTTGCTGGAAGCAATTCCCGGAAGCATCTCAGAGGTATTTCTACTCCTGATGATGTCATGGTTGAGGGGTGTTCTGTTGTGTGCCTCATCCAATAGGAGTTGAGAGTTCGATTCTTTAGTGAGCAAGGCTTCATGGGATTTGTAGTCTGTTTTGGACTCCCTGTGTTTGATTTTGGCTGTGTCTGTGGGCCTCAGTCAGACTTTTATGACTGTTAGGCCTGCCTTTGTCTTCTATCTGAATACATGAGGCCCAACAGTTTTCACTTTTAACTTAACATCATACAATGTCCAGTAAACATAATAAGCTAAATCAATATTTGGTGTGACCACCTTTTCCTTCAAAACATCACCAATTCCCCTAGGTACACCTAGACACAGTTTTTCTTGGTTGTTGGCAGATAGGATGTTCCAAGCTTCTTGGAGAAAATTTTTTTTAGAATCCAAGCCCACACTCCCTCCTCCAATACCAAGTTTAAATCTTTCTCCCATAATCACTTGAGAGAAGTTGAAGCTCCGTCCCCCAGACTCTGAATTTGCATGGAGTAATACTCTGATGCCTCATGGCCTTTTCCAAAAGCAGTAATCACCACTTCCAGAGTGTCTGCCACTTTACGGGGGTGTATGCTACTCCCCAAAATAGTACAAAGCAGATGGTGCAGCTGTAAATACCTACAGAATTGAGACTTGGGGATCCCAAAATGTTGAACCATATTTTCAAAGGATCTCAACACTCCACTCTTATATAGGTCACAAGCGTATTAACCCCCCTCATAATCCAGTCTGATCAGCAGAAAGGGGACTTATTAATACATAATTTAGGGTTCAGCCATATGCTTGAGGTAACATTTAAATAAATGTCCGAATTAAACACTCTGGACACTTTTGTCCATACCGAGTGCAAATGCGAGATAACGGGGTGTAACTTAACCTCTAAGGTTAGTTTGATAGAAAGGCTGTGCAATGGTGAAATAGGGGTAAGAATGTCCTGTTCAAAACAAAACCAGGGAGGGGCTCCCTCAGGTGGAAGCGACCAATGAGCCAAATTTCTGAGACCGAATGCATAATAATAAAACTAAATCTTGGGTAGGCCTAGCCCACCTTTGTCAATCAGTTTATGTAATTTACTGAAATGTAATCTGGGACGTTTACCATTCCAAATGAAGGACTTCGCTATGCTATCAAATTGCTTGAAATAAGAGAGGGGGACATCTACAGGGAGAGATTGTAGCAGGTAGTTAAATTTTGGAACACAATTCATTTTAATAACATTACCCTTCCCAATCATCGATAAATGTTATGAAGCCCACCTGTCCACATCGCTCGAAAACCTTTTTATTAAGGGGTCAAAATTAACTCTAAATAAATCAGACAAATTTGCTAGGAATAAAATTCCCAAATACTTAATGCAATGATTGGGCCACTGGAAGGCACCCGGCTGGAAAGCCGTTACTGGGCAGTATGCTGTCAGAGCCAAATCTTCGGATTTAGACCAATTGACTTTGTATCATGAGAACTTAGAAAAGGAATTAATAATTCCGTGGAGGCAAGGCATAGATCTAGTAGGGTCGGAGACAAATAATGAAATATCATCTGCGTAAAGCAAAAGCTTATGCGCCATGCCTCCCGCCACCACCCCTGGAAAATCCTCCTCCTTTCTTAGCGCAGCTGCTAATGGTTCCAGGGCCAGACAGAACAATAAGGGGTAAAGAGGGCAACCTTGCCGGGTGCCCCTATTCAGAGTAAAATCATCTTAAATTAATCCATTTGTTTGTAACGCTGCTACAGGGTGTCTATAAAGTAACTTGATCCAACCAATAAATGTACTCCTGAACCCATACATTACCAAAATCTTAAAAAGATAATCCAATTCTACCATATCAAACGCCTTTTCGGTGTCAGGTGAGATGGCAGCGACCAGAGTCTGATCATTCGCCACTACCCACATAATGGCCCCGAATAAACCCCACCTGATCTATATGTATAAGAGATGTCATAACTTGATCGTTTAGCCAGAATTTTTGACAATATTTTTACGTCTAGCTGGATAAGCGAAATTGGATGGTAACTCTTACACTCACTTAGATCTTTGTCCTTTTTAAGAATCAGACTGATCCGGGCTTGTGTCATGGTTGGCGGAAGCTTTCCATTCTTTAATGATTCCGTATAAACTTCTAACACAAGTGGAGCCAGTTCTGTAGCATAAGATCTAAAAAATTCAGCGGCAAAGCCATATGGCCCCGGATAATTACCTCGCCAAGCTCCTCCAAGTTTATCTCAAATCCACCTTCTGCGACAAAACAGTATTATATCTGTATTTCAATCGGGTCAATTCTCTGAGGCCATCAGATGACATTCGGTGCTTCATCTCTGCCTCGGCATTTTTAATATTGCCTTCCAACTCCACGAGTTCTTATGCTTTGTATCTTTTGATGAATGAGGCATACTGTATGATCCAGCCCCTGAGAACCACCTTAAGTGCCTCCCAAGCCACGCCCACAGAGGATACTGAGGACCAGTTGGTCTCCATATAAACATTGATTTCAGCCTTTAATATTTGTTGGAAATCAGGATTTTGCAGAAGGGATACATTAAAGCACCAACTATATGATTTATTTTTCTCCATATGTGGCAACACCTCAACACACCAGGGCATGATCTAAGACTAAGATGTTTCCAATTGTGCAATCAACAACAGATGAAATGAGGGACTTGGATATCTAAAAAAAAATCTATTCTAGAATAGATCTTATGGACTGATGAAAAAAATGTATAGTCCCTACCAGATGGGTTCAAGTCTCTAAATATCTGTAAGACCAAGATTTTTACACATCCTGTCAAGCATCAATGTTGCTCTAGGAGGCTTACACACTTTTGCTTCACTATGATCAAGGACTGAGTCCATCAAAAGATTAAAGTCTCCTCCCAAAATTATATCGTGAGGGGTGCCAGCGGCTTGCAACATCCCTTCAAGATCTATAAAAAAGCCCTGATCATCAAAGTTAGGTGCGTAAATATTAGCCAAAATCAACCTTTACCCCTGAATTTCTGCTAAAACAATAATGACTCTTCCTAATTTATCTTTACTCTGTTTGAGACATTTTAATTGTAGATGTTTACTTATCAATGTAATGACTTCCCTGCTCTTACTTGACCCAGCACTGAAGAAAACATGCCCACCCCATATTTTCCCAAATTATTCAGCTTCTTGCAGGGAAAGATGTGTTTCTTGAAGAAACACTATATCATATTTCTTTCGTTTAAGAAAAGAAATAACCTTCCTTCTTTTTATTGGGAGCCCCAACCCATTCACATTCCACGTGGAGAGAGACAATCCACTCATATTAACATTTGACATTTTGACATATTAGAAAAAATAGATTGTGTGTCAAAAACTAAATTATAAAGACCACATTCCAACATTAGTGCAATAATCAAACCCTGAACTTCCCCCAGAACCAAACAAACAGAAAAAAGAAAAACGTGTGCACATGACAGCGCCAACTGTCCATCCCTCTAAACTCAAACAGTCCATATACGCTTACGACAGTCCCCGCGACAACTTTGCTGGTGTTTCTATACAGATAGCAGAAGAAAATCTATAAAACAAACTCCAGCCAATTGGCAGAATAAACACAAAGAACATGTAGATTCTTCCGCATGTCCCGAAGGTGTGTTCCTCCACAAAACAAACTCCAGCCTCTAGTGGAACCAGCACACACACACACACACACGCACAAAAAAAAAACCTGTTCAGTTTCCTCGGACAGCCGGCTGTTACATGAGTGCAGCACATGACCTAATCCTTCCAATGTCCTGCAAGAAATACTCCACAAAACAAACTCCAGCCAATAGGAGGCACAAGCACAAAGAACATGCAGATTCATCCACAAACTGTCCCGAAGGAGTGTTACTACACAAAACAAACTCCAGCCGCTAGGTGGAACCCGCACAAAAAGAAACAAAAAAGGTGCCCAGTTTCCTCGAACAGTCAAGTGAATGTTCAGTGAGTCAGGTCCACTCGGCTGCAAAGCGAACGCCACACAATGACTTTCTCATTCCACTGACTTTATGAAGGACAATGCTTGTTGAGGACAAGTAAATACTTTGCAGCCATCCTTAGCATCTATTTTCAACCTGGCCGGGAACATCAGTGCAAAAGCGACCCTCCGTCGATGCAAGAGTTTCTTGAAGGAGTGTTATTCCACAAAACAAACTAAAGCCGCTACGTGGAACCAGCACAAAAAGAAACAAAAAAGGCATTAAGCTTCCTCGGACAGTCGAGTGAATGTTCAGTGAGTCAGGCTCACTTGGCTGCAACGTGAGAGTCACACCATGACCTACTCATTCCATTGACATTATGAAGGACATCTCTTGCTGTGGGCATGTAAATATTTTGCGGCCATCCTTAGTATCTATTCTAAATTTGGCCGGGAACATCAGTGCAAAAGCGACCTTCCGCTGATGTAAGAGTTTCTTGCATTCCTTGAATCGATCATGTTTTTCTCGTCGAATTCGCAAAGTCTGGGAACAAGAAAATGTTGTGGTTCTTCCAAGAATGCCTTCCTTTGTTCCTTGCCTCGCGTAACACGTCTTTATCGGATGATCTGAGAAATTTGGCCAGAATTGATTGGGGCCTGTCTCCCTCAGCGGATCTCTGAGCAAGAACCCTGTGAGCTTGCTCGATTTCCAGCTTATGGCCTGTTAAGTTGATCAGACTCGGAAAGAGCTCGTCCAGAAATTCCACCATATTCTGATCCTCTTCTCGCTCGAGAATTCCAACAATTTGGATGTTGTTTCACCGGTTACGATTCTCAAGATCTTCCAAACCTTTCCCAAGCGCGTTCCAAGTCCACCTCTGTCGCTAGCGGATTAGCAGCTAATTCCCTCTCCGATGACTCCAGATAATCGATCGACATCCGACACTCTTGTAACCAACTCAGTGAATTGTGTCTCCATGGCAGTGATCGATCGACATATTACAGCAAGATCCTCCAAATCAGCAATGACCTTCCTCAGCATTGCCATCATGCTCAGTAGTTGATGCTGAATCTTTTCCACCGCACTGTCCTAATTGAGTCCCGGGCTCGAGGCCTCCGGAGAGGCTTCAGCTTGAGCACGTAAGTGTTTTTTAATGTCTCCAGAGCCCGAGGATTTTGAATTCTTTGACATACTGTCTTCCTAGAAAAGTTAAGAATCAGGGTGTATCGAATCTCACTGGTTTATGACATAAAAAGTATTAAAACCAGCAAAGTGCGCAGATCTCGCTATTCACACGTCCGAACCTTGCATGGCATCACGTGACTCCCCCCGAAATTTTAATTTTAATTTGACAGCCCTAATACTGATATTTCTATAAAAACAATTTTTTTGCCGATTTCTTGGGATAAAATGGGTAATTTAAAATATGATTTTTAGTCATTATTCAAGTCATTATTATTATTATTATTTATTTATTTATTTTAAACCTAAACAGAAAATTATTAGACTTCTGTTTTGTTTACCCTTAAAAAAATACCATGGTATTTAGTTAAACCATAGTTACCACACAATTAACCATGGTTACTACTACAATATTACTGACAAACAAACAAACAAACATACATGGTTACTATAATATCACTTTAGTAAAACCATGATTAACTATTTTTTTAATTACTTATTAACAACTCCACACAAACTCATTATAAGAAATGTCATCTTTAGATATGTTATTTTAGCGTGAATTTACTCCAGAAGCTGTTTCTCTGCTATTCTATCATTAGCTCTACAAGGCACTGATCCCTCTTGTTTGAACAAGCCTTGTGACGGCGCAAGCACTTGTCTGCTTGTGTCTTTCAGCATGCATGTTAAGATGTGCGGAAGAAGAAATAGTTCCAATCCTGCACAAGTATTTGCTAATATAGCCTAATCCTTTTTATTTCACTTTGAAGCTTATGATTATTCTTCATGTTCATTGTAATCAAATAACAATATCCGCAGTTTTTAAAAATAAACGTTAGAACTGATATTTTTGGGTGAGGATCTATATTTTTGATACAACATCAGTATCGGAAGTATTGATACTTTAGGATCGATCCGCCCATCCCTAGTTGTCAGTTGTCAACCCTAATTACTGATCACAATTAGCAATTCAACAAACATTTTACTTTTTAAAGTATTTCAAAGGCATGGTTACATTTTACAGAGACATTAGAATTAACATCAAATTATGAAAACTTATAAAAGGTATCTACTAATATGAGCAATTATTGTAAAGCAAAGTGGTTTCAAAAAGTCATTTTGTTCATCACCATGCCCTTTAATGTCTGGTCAGCCAGTGGTGAGCGGTTGCCATGGAAATCAGGCCACACATGCAGGCCGGCTGTCAGCTGCTCCACGTGTGTTGCGTCTGTGGCCATTTGTTCCAGGTGGAAGTTCAGATATGAGTAAATGTGTTTCCCACTGGCAAAGGACACAACAGAACTTAAAGACTAGTGATATTGAACTGAATATGAAATAACTGTCAGAAGTGATCACAGAGAAAAGCACCTTGAATCCGCCTGCTCTTTTAACTGTGTGTAAGCTGTATGTCCTTTTACCATATGGTCAACCTGATGTAAAAGACAAAATCGGTAGATGTGAAAACTGACAAATACCATGATGGGTTTGGTCCTCTATACATATCATGGTTTATGCTAGTGGAATAAATATATCCCATATAAGTAAACCATCTTTATATCTTTATTGTTAGCCTTTACTGTAATGTGTTACACTGATCATAACAATATATTTGTTTTTATTTAGTACTGCCTGCCACCTGCCTCTCTGCTGTCTGTCTATCGATTTACAGCAGTGTTTCCAAACATTTTTTTCTGCCACAGCACACTTTTTACGACTAAAAAATTCTACAGCACACCACTATCCCACATAGGCTAACCATCGTCAATATTTTTCTTTTTCAAGAACTTGTCCATGTTTTCTGTCCATCTTAGTAACATGTTTACTTGTAATGTTTGAAATTCGGCTATGCAAAAAAAACAAAAAAACAAGTCACATAGGTAGGCTACGTTGTGTGAGGTCACAGGTGGCAAGAGCGCTAAATGGGTTATGAAAAACAACAAATTTGCTTCTCTTCTAATTTGCAGATTTGTTCTTGCAATACCACAACAAATTACAGGGATGCAAACTCATGAGGGGTGAAAAAGGTAAGACAATCACCGGTCCACAAACATTTTTTCCGGGGATATTTTTTTTTTTAAGAATAAGCTAAAAGCACCAATTCCAGCTATTTTAGTGATTCAAGTTTATTCAAGTTTATAATTGTGCAGAATTAGCTGCAAAATAAAGAGTATTTTGGTGAGGATTGCTTCTGTTTCACAAATTTGTTCAATTTTATTAACTGATTAGTTCAGTGACCCCTTCTGGAAATGTCACTAGGTGGCAACAAATGAGCATCTTATGTGCTATGAGCGAGTCAGTGAATCATTTTGAGTTGTTCATGACCGAAATCAACCAAGAGACTTTATAGTGTTTAAGCATAAAAAGAACAAAGCAGATCTATAGTCTTCCTTCAGTCTGAGCATTATTTTTCAACCAAAAAGACAACAACAATAGTCTAATAATAGTGAGTTTCAATAAAGTCCTTACCTTCTCCTTTATTAAAACTTGCATGGCTACAAATAAACTGACTTCAGTATAAGAATTATAAACACAAAGCAGACCTACAGTATTATTTTCCTACAGTAGCCTATTTAAACTGCTGAGCATGGCTTTTATCAGAAAAGACCACAATAATAGACAAATAATAATAATTTTGAGTTTCAATAATGTTCTTTCGTCATTGTAAAGTGTATTTCACATGAGTTGAGTCGAGGCGTCAATGCTCCGTACAACGCCAGCGTCAAGCGGCGCATTGCCCTCCACATGACAAGAGTTGCAGAAAGCGTCACAGAGGGGCGATTTTACTAGTTTGCCATGTAAAAATGCGGGAGGTGTGCACAATAAACATTGAAAACATGTATTTGGAAGAGAGAAAAAAGCTTGCAGTTGCTTTGATAGCAGAAAGAAATAAAAGGACTCGTTTATGTTTAGGTCTAAGCGTTTTCTTGGTGAATTTAAATTAGTTCAATAACTGGGGTCTCTGATATTCATAAACAATAAGGTAATATTTAATTAAAAGAAATTATGAGACATTTAATGTCTCTTCACAAATCTGGACAGTTTTTAAATATTTCTTGTTGCTTAGTACTCTCAAAAACATTATTGGTGAAGCAAAAACGTGTGTGTGGAAAACACTTTGGTGTAAAGTGGTGTCACTTCATAGACTTCAATGTATTTATTCTGCAGCGCTGACGCAAGTCATGTGAAAGACCCTTAACCCATCAGTCACTTTTGCACATTAATCATTGCTCTTCACAATCACAAAAGTGATCGATTATGGTCTCAAAATGGCGAATTTCTCAGAAAGGTGAGGAGTTTGGATCCCTGAAATTTTTTTTCATGGATTTATTTATTCTGTGGAATTTGTTAATTTTCCACAGCACACCTGACAATCTTTCACGCAGTGGTTGGGAAACAATGATCTACAGTATGACTACTGAATCTAAAGCTATCTGCCAAGTTTCAAACCAATATCTTTAACTTTAAAATGCAGTTTAACTGTGAAATCCTCAGGACTGACCAGTCTTCCAGTTGCACTCTGGCCTCCCTCATTTAGCCATAATCCTGGCAGCATGGCGGACAGATACGGGCCCCAGACCCCAGGAACAAACAGCGCCTGAGTGCTCACCTGAGAAATACAGTTACATATCAGACACACACTGTGATTCAGACTCATACTTTCCTAATTAAATGATAGTGTGTTATATCAAAAGACTGTGATGAAGCTTACAGCCATGTGACATGAAGATGTTCCACATATAATAGCCATACGTGATGTGATTGGTTGCTTTTCACAAGGCAGGTGGTGCCCCCTCAAGTCTGCTCCAATGACCCCTAAACATGTCAATAACAGACAGAATTACATTATACAATCATATTAGAGATAATATTTGTTAATCAGGATAAGGTATTCACAGGTAAATTAGCTTACTTATTCAATGTATTCCCAACATAAATGACTCATCCTTTTAGAGGTCAACAAAACAAAAACAAAGGGAAGCAAAGACGTTCGTCAAGCACGCATTTACATAGAAAAACAAATGGATGGTTGCAAAAGCATTCGGTGTGAACAGCCCCTTACAGTTAGTGGAGGTCTTTGGCCATTGCATCTTGCTCTCTGATAAGCGTTTCTCAGATTAAGCAATGAGTTGTTTAAAGGCTTTGTCAGGAAAGATGTTCAACTTGGAAATGTGTGTCTTGAGATCCTCGCGTTCGGTTCCAGTCTGTTGTGTTCCGTCTGTTTGAACAGTCCCTGGCCTGGGCTCATAGTCTGAGCCACTTCACCAAATACCACTGCTATCTGTGAATATTGCTACTCTACATACAACTGTACTGAATAAAAAAACAATGTGGTATTTCACTGTTATTATGAAGCTTGAGTCTGGAGGAGTAGTAGGAATCAGTGCAAGTGCAACACCATGCGAACTGGATTACTTTTACTACGTCTGTCTGTACTTTTTGGAGCTTAAACGTGCTGATCATTATCCACTTGCATTTTATGGACCTACAGAGCTGAGAATTTCTTCTAAAAATCTTCATTTGTGTTCTACAGAAGATAGAAAGTCATACACATCTGGGGTGGCATGAGGGTGAGTAAATGATGAGAGAATTTTCATTTTTGGGTGTACTAACCCTTTAACTTCACATTGACCCTCTTCGCAGCATGATAAACAAATTCAAATTATGACAATATTACAGACTACAGCGAGCAATGGACTTGTCTGTGATTTTTAAAATGCTCAACCGCTGCACAAACATGCATTAAATGAAAAATTAAATAAAACATTTTGATGCACAATGAGTAGACCTACATGGACTCTTCATGATTAGTTAATAGTGGCAGCTGTAACTGTAAACTCGATTTTTTACTGGCAGCCCTAATCTGAACAATTAAACAAAAATCAACACAGCCACTGAATAAAAACAAGGCGGATCAACGCAGTACGATATTAAAAAAATACAAAAATAAATAAGGAACACATTTGCTGTGTAAAGTTGTCGTTGTATGCATTTTTTTGCACAAGTTTTAAATATGCTCTGTCAAGTTTTAAACTGATGCTTTATGCATTAACCCATGCAATGGGATTTGATTGCAAAGTGTGATGTACCTAACCCGCCTGCGTGGGCATCAATGAGTGAAGCTCCCACAGCTGTGCCTTGTTTCAGGCCTAAATCTGCAGCCGCCTCCAGGGTGAGACCACCTCCAACCGGACTTCCTGGACAACATGTTAGCTTTCCTTTAAACCCAAGAAATAAAACAGTAAAAAAAAAAAAAAAAACAACAGCACAATGCAACTGAAGAGCATACTGAATATCTTAAGCTCTCTTCTCCCACCTATTTTGGAATAACTGTTCTCAAGCAGGTCCTCTAGACCAATAGCTGTCCAGAAAGTGTCGTCCCACCCATCTGATGGTGAATATGTCCACTTACATACTAGAGTACATAAAGACCTATATCAGGAGATCAAGGTGAGGTGGTGCATTATTACAGATCAAAATTGAAGAATACTTCAATACCAGACTATAAAACAAGATTACAGGAATTACATGGGTGAATCTCATGAAACCTGTCAAAAACATGTCCGGGTTCCATTTCAATCAAAAGAAATAAAATATGATATTTTGCAAAAAGAAAATGAAGCCTGTTTTAGGACCTTTGAGTTTGATGTGACATTATTTTCTTGACAAGTTGAGCACAAATTCTCCTTACTCAGAGTTTCCCCTATATGCATTTTGCTGCGGCGCTGCGCCACTGCTGAATTATTAGTGCCGCTGTTGGGATTTCATGTGGTTCATTTAATATTCATGACGCAACATAACGCTTGCCAGCCCCAGTCAGCTGTGCACTTTGTACATTGTGAAAGAGACCCAACCACATACACACACAAATATACGCACTTACAGTGACGTCACCACATAACAGCATGTGTAAACTCGCTTCATTTCAAGTGGCCCGCAAGCTCATTTCTGAAACTTAGGATGGCAGGAGATTGCAACATTTTTCCTGAACAATCAGTTAGCGCTTTCCTCATGAATATAAATGAGCATTTCCCTGTCATCTGTATGTTTTGGAGTGCATTTTTCTCACTTCAGAAGCGGAAAGAAACAGTGCTACACGGATCAATTATCAGCGGGGGCGGGTTTACGATTTCTGAGGTCCCAAGCAACCGACCAACCCGAGGCCCTATTTCGAAAATGTTCCTTAAAAAATAGCATAAAATTGATTTTCAATCATAATTTTAAATTCATCCTATCAGCCGTTGTAGCCAAGTACAATCAAAATGTTTAATTAAATTAAATTCTAGTTCAAGTTTTCCAGTTTTTTCGACAATACAGTGATAAATAAGCAATATTTTTACAAAGCTACATATATATATATATATATATATATATATATATATATATATATATATATATATATATATATATATATTTTTTTTTTTTTTTTTTTTTTTTTTTTTTATGAACAGGGTAAGCAAAACCTACTACTTCACTCACTAACATTTTGGAATTCAGTTGTTATTTATTGTTGTCCAATTTTTCATTATAAAACAGTATGATACATTATTATTATTACTTTGAGGATTTGTTATATATTTGTCTTATTTACTTTCACCTGGAGATTATATTCTAATGCTGCCGTGTGTTGCTCATCATGTTGCAAAAGGCTGTATTTTATGTAAGCATCGTAGGCAACATTCATAACAGTATTTTAACAGTAAACATACAAGGCATGGCAGCCCCTCAGCACACTAGAGCAAAAAACATTGCCATTTATCAAGCGCTGAAACTTTGCTTGGTGCAGAATAATCTGGAATAACGTTAAACATTGTAACAGTCACCTCTTTGCAACATTAACTTGTTCAAAACGTTAAATCTTTGTGGCACCTGCACTAAAGAAAATCTAGACACAGTGCAACAAATGAAATAGAACGCAGGTGTCTCAACGTGCGTTTTTGAGACCTGAAGTGTCTAAAAATGTGCTGGTCCTGCGTGAGACACTGAAGAAACAGCGAGACGCGGTGCAGCAGTCAAGGACGTTTGTCCAGCGCATAGGAAAGCAATGGAATAACAGAGCAGACGCACGCAAAAACATGTTCAGTGTGAACGGCTCCTAACTCATGGGCGAAACAAGTCTGGAAGTCCTGTATATTTTTTCATAAAATTACAAACCCAAAGACAAAGTCCTACTTGAAAAAATGACCCAAACCCGGCGGACCTCTAACGTAAACCGCTCTAAGAGTGCTGACAACAACGTGTTCGCACGTGTACCCAGAACATCAAATCACCCCCTCAAGCAGTTTTTGCTGAGCTTTCCTACCAGGGCGAGGGCCCATCTGACATCAGGGGCCCACGCAATTGCGTGGTTTGCGTGGTGGTTAAAACCGCTACTGATTATCAACACGGCTTAATCACGGATAAAGCAGCACGAGGTCAGAGCAGGTGCGGTAACAACAGACTATTTTAAATGCGCCTGTGAACCACTGAGATGTGTGGCGGGGATTGCGAAACCCGTTTGAATAAGGCACAGAATTGTCTGTTGCAAAACTCTTATGTCTCTGTGATTAAACAAGTTTAAAACAAACAGCCCCCACATTCAAAATGGCACTGACAAAGAAAACATAAATTTGAAGGCTTTTTAATTCTTGGATCACAAATAAGCCCTGATGTGGCTCAGGCTGAAATTGAGTTTGACACCCCTGTTTTAATCTATTCTTCGACCAACACGTGTTAATGCGGGTCCGGTGTTGTAGGTTTGTGGACGCGTGCACAACAGCACCGCTGCTGATAAAAATCCTACGGGAAACACTGTTACTGTAAAGTGTCTGGAGGTTTTACTTTTTTCCCTGTAAATCTCATTATTCTCAAAGGTATTTCTCATTAGATTCTCATTACGGTAATACAATTAAAGAACTGCAATGGCCAGGGCAGCTTAGCGAGTATTGATGCTGACTACTATCCCTGGAGTCGTGAGTTCGAATCCAGGGTGTGCTGAGTGACTCCAGCCAGGTCTCCTAAGCAACCAAATATGGTGAAGTTCCTAGACCTCTTCCCGAGTCTGCTCGACATAACAGGCCATAAGCTGGAAATCGAGCGAGCTCACAGAGTTCCGGCTCGCAGATACGCTGAAGGAGGCAGACCCCGATCAATTCTGGCCAAATTTCTGAGATCATCTGATAAAGATCTCGTGGTACACGAGGCGAGGAGTAAAGGAAGGCTTTCTTGGAAAAACCACAGCATTTTCTTGTTCTCAGTCTTTGCGAATCCGACAAGAGAGAAACGTGATCGATTCAAGGAATGCAAGAAACTCTTACATCAACGGAAGATCGCTTTCCGGCCAAACTGAGAATAGATACTAAGGATGGCCGCAAAATATTTACATGCCAACAGCAAGCATTGTCCTTCATAGAGACAATGGGGTGAGTAAACCATTTGGTGTTTCTTACGTGGCCCCCAAGTGAGCTTGACTCGCTGAGCATACACTTGACTGTCTAAGGAAGCTGGGTGCCATTATGTTTCTTTTTGTGTTGGTTCCGCCTAGTGGCTGGAGTCTGTGTTGTGTAGTAACACTCCTTCAAGAAACATTTACATCGACGGACGATCGCTTTTGTACTGATGTTTCCGGACAAATTGAGAATAGATACTAAGCATGGACGCAAAATATTTACATGCCCACAACAAGCGAAGTCTTACATAAAATCAATGGACTGAGGAAGTCATGGTGTGTTTCTCATGTTGCCTCCACATAAGCTTGTCTCGCTGGAGTTTGTTTTATGGAATAACACTCCTTCGGGACAGTTGTGGATGAATTTGCTCGTTTTTTGTGCTTATGCCTCCTATTGGCTGGAGTTTATTTTGTGGAGTATTTATTGCAGGACATTGGAAGAATTAAGTCATCTGCTGAGCTCATGAACAGCCACCTCACGGAACATTTGTTTGACTGTCTGAGGAAACTGAACGTCTTTTTTATTTTTTTGTGCTGGTTCTGCTAGCGGCTGGAGTTTGTTTTGTGGAAAAACACACTTTCGTTACAGTTTTGTGAATTAATCTACACGTTCTTTGTGTTTATTCTGCCTATTGGCTGGAGTTTGTTTTATAGATTATCTTTTGTTGTGTAATTCTGTCTCACAAAATTTTTATAGAAACACTGGAGTTGAGCAATCCGACAGTAAAGCTGCCGTGGGGACTCTCGTAGGCGTACATGGACTGTTTGAGTTTAGAGGGATGGATGCCAGTTGGCGCTGTCATGCGCGGGGTTAATGCGCACGTTTTTCTTTTTCTGTTTGTTTGGTTCGGGGGGGGGAAGTTTGGGGTTTGATTGTTGCACTAATGGGGAAAGTGGTCTTTATAATTTTATTTTTGACACACAATCTATTTTTTCTAACATGTCAAAATGTCAAATGTTAATATGAGTGGATTATCTCTCTCCACATGGAATGTGAATGGGTTGGGACCCCCCATAAAAAGAAGGAAGGTTATTTCTTTTCTTAAACGTAAGAAATGTGATATAGTGTTTCTTCAAGAAACGCATCTTACCCTGCAGGAAGCTGAAAAATTTGGGAAGATATGGGGTGGACATGTTTAGTGCTAGCTCAAGTAAGAGCATGGGAGTCATTACACTCATAAGTAAACATCTACAATTCGAATGTCTCAAACAGATTAAAGATAAATTAGGAAGAGTCATTATTGTTTTAGAATAAATTCAGGGGCAAAGGTTGATTCTGGCTAATATTTATGCACCTAACATTGATGATCAGGGCTTTTTTATAGATCTTGAAGGGATGTTGCAAGCTGCTGGCACCCCTCATGATATAATATTGGGAGGAGACTTTAATCTTTTGATGTCCTTGATCATAGTGAAGCAAAAGTGGATGTGTAAATATCTTGGTCTTACAGATATTTGGAGACTTTTGAACCCATCTGGTAGGGACTATAAATTTTTTTCATCAGTCCATAAGATCTATTCTAGAATAGATTTTTTAAATATATATATCTAAGTCCCTCATTTCATCTGTTGTGGATTGCTCAATTGGAAACATTTTAGTCTCAGATCATGCCCTGGTGAGTTTAGAGGTGTTGCCACATACGGAGAAAAATAAATCATATAGTTGGCGCTTTAATGGATCCCTTTTACAAAATCTTGAATGACAACAGATGTTAAAGGCTGAAATGTATGTTTATATGGAGACTAACTGGTCCTCAGTATCCTCAGCGGGCGTGGCTTGGGAGGCACTTAAGGCGGTTCTTAAGGGTCGGATCATACAGTCTCGTTCATCAAAAGGTCCAAAGCATGAGAACTCGTGGAGTTGGAAGGGAATATTAAAAGAGCCGAGGCAGAGCTGAAACGCCGAATGTAGTCTGATGGCCTCAGAGAATTGACCCGATTGAAATACAGATATAATACTATTTTGTTGTGAAAGGTGGAATTTTGGATATTCAGGGCAAGACAAGTCAGTCGGGGGGCAAAGCAGGGAAGCTTTTGGCTAGATATATAAAGCAGAGAGAGTCTTTTTCTACCATTTCCTCAGTGAAATCTGCTGGTGGTGACATATTTACCTCAGCCATTGATATTAATAATACATTTAAAGGATTCTATCTTGATCTTTATAGTTCCACATCTTCGTCTACTGGTGAAGATATTAGAAACTTTGAACCATTAGAACTCCCTAAACTGGCGACTGAGCAAAAAAATTCTCTTGATTTTGAGATAACCTTGGAGGAGATTGATGAGGTAATTAAGGCCCTGCCTACAGGCAAGTCTCCGGGCCAGATGGCTTTTTTTAGATCTTATGCTACAGAATTGGCTCCACTTTTGCTAGAAGTTTATATGGAATCATTAGGGAATGGAAGGCTTCCGCCAACCATGACAGAAGCCCGGATCAGTTTGATATTTAAAAAGGACAAAGATCCAGGCGAGTGTAAAAGTTGCTGTCCAATTTCCCTGATCCAGCTAAACGTTAAAATATTGTCAAAACTTTACTTACTCGGTTAGCCAGAATTTATGACATCTCTTATACACATAGATCAGGTGGGGTTTATTCGGGGCTGCAGTTCTTCTGATAACATCAATATCATGTGGTCAGTGGTGAATGATCAGACTCCGGTCACTGCCATCTCATTTGATATGGTAGAATGGGATTATCTTTTTAAGATTTTGGAAATATACAGGTTCAGGAATACTTTTATTGGATGGATTGGGTTACTTTATAGACACCCGGTAGCAATGGTACAAACAAATTAATTAATTTCATATTATTTTGATCTGGATAGGGGCACCCGGCAGGGTTGCCCTCTTTCCCCATTATTGTTCTGTCTTGCCCTGGAACCATTAGCAGCCGCGATAAGAAGGGAAGATGATTTTCCAGGGGGTGGAACACAGCGCATTTGTAAGGTCAGACACTGATGTTGGACGAGAAGGCCTGGCTCGCAGTCTTCACTCTAATTCCTCCCAAAGGTGCTCTATCGGGTTGAGGTCAGGACTCTGTGCAGGCCAGTCAAGTTCTTCCACACCAAACTCGCTCATCCATGTCTCTATGGACCTTGCTTTGTGCACTGGTGCGCAGTCATGTTGGAACAGGAAGGGGCCATCCCCAAACTGTTCCCACAAAGTTGGGAGCATGGAATTGTCCAAAATCTCTTGGTATGCTGAAGCATTCAGAGTTCCTTTCACTGGAACTAAGAGGCCAAGCCCAGCTCCTGAAAAACAACCCCACACCATAATCCCCCCTCCACCAAACTTCACAGTTGGCACAATGCAGTCAGACAAGTACCGTTCTCTTGGCAACCGCCAAACCCAGACTCGTCCATCAGATTACCAGATGGAGAAGCGTGATTCGTCACTCCAGAGAACGCGTCTCCACTGCTCTAGAGTCCAGTGGCGGCGTGCTTTACACCACTGCATCCGACGCTTTGCATTGCACTTGATGATGTATGGCTTGGATGCAGCTGCTCGGCCATGGAAACCCATTCCATGAAGCTCTCTAAGCACTGTTCTTGAGCTAATCTGAAGGCCACATGAACTTTGGAGGTCTGTAGCGATTGACTCTGCAGAAAGTTGGAGACCTCTGCGCACTATGCGCCTCAGCATCCGCTGACCCCGCTCTGTCATTTTACGTGGCCTACCACTTCGTGGCTGAGTTATCAGAGCAAAAACCAAGCCATGAGGTCAAAGGAACTGCCTGCAGAGCTCAGATACAGGATTATGTTGAGGCACAGATCTGGGGAAGGCTTCAAAAAATGTTTGGCTGCATTGAAGGTTCCCAAGAGCACAGTGGCCTCCATAATTCTTAAATTGAAGAAGTTTGGAACAACAATGACTCTTCCTAGAGCTGGCCACCGTCCAATCGGTGGAGAAGGACCTCGGTAAGAGAGGTGACAAAGAACCAGATGGTCACTCTGGTTGAGCTCCAGAGATCATGTGTGGAGATGGGAGAAACTTGCAGAAGGACAACCATGACTGCAACACTCCACCGATCTGGGCTTTTTTTTTTTTTTTTTTTTTTAAAGAGTGCAAGAATTTTTATTTATTTTTTTATTTAAATTTTTTTTTTCAATGAATTCCCAACGAAATCCCTCCCCCCCCCCAAAAAAAACAACAACCCTGTGGTCAATATACATACATATATATATATATATATATATATATATATATATATATATATATACACAAACATAAATACATATATATACACATACATACATACATACACACACATAATAATCATACAAACTATAATACACTACTCTCTCCACACCCCACCCGAGAGCCCTCCAAAAACTCCAAATACCTGCCCCATTTCCGAACAAACTTATCCAAGCCACCACATCTTCCAGATGACACCTCCTCATAAGCTGCCACCCTCCCCACCTCCGTGCACCACTCCAGATATGGGGGCGCACCAGCTGACCTCCAACCCCTCAAAATAACCTGCCTGGCGATCATCACACATGTCAGAACCCAGTTCCCTATATGGCCATCCCCCACATCGCCGAGAACACAAAGTCTGGGGCAAAATGAAACCTGAGTGCCCACCACGTCGCACACAAAATTCTGAACCTTCGACCAGAATTTTTGGATCTCGACACACCACCAAAAAACATGGGCCATGTCTCCATCCTCCGATTGGCATCTCTAGCAGGTGGGTGTGTCTTTAAGACCAAGCCTATACAGTCTAGAGGGGGTCCAATAAAATCTATGCAAAATTTTGAATTGTATAAGACGCACCCTTGCATCACTAGATGCAGACTTAACGTTTTTAAGAATCTTAGCCCACACTCCTTCCTCCAATGCCAAGTTGAAATCTTTCTACCATACTCTCTTGAGAGAAGTTAAGGCTCCGTCCCCCATACTCTGAATTAACAGGGAGTAGTACACTGATGCCTCATGACCTTTTCCAAAAGCCGCAATCACCTCTCCCAAAGCATCTGCCTCCTTAGGGGGGTGTGTGCTACTCCCAAAAATAGTGCAAAGCAGGCAGCGCAGTTGTAAATACCTATAAAACTGAGGTCTGGGGATCCCAAAATGTTGGACCAAGTTTTCAAATGATCTCAACACACCACCTTCATATAGGTCACCGAGTGTAGCAACCCCCCTCACAATCCACTCCGGCCAGCAGAAAGGAGACTTGCCAATACATAGTCTTGGGTTCTGCCATATGCTCGAGGCAGCATTTAAATAAGTGTCCAATTTAAACAATCTGGACACTTTAGTCCATACCGAGTGTAAATGCGAAATAACGGGGTGTAACTTAACTTTTCCGATTAGTTTGATAAGAGATGCTTTGTAATGGCGAAATAGGGGCAAGAACTGCCTGTTCAATAACAAACCAGGGAGGGGCTCTCTCAGGTGGAAGTGACCAATGAACCAAATGTCTGAGACTGAATGCATAGTAATAAAACAAATCTTGGGTAGGCCTAACCCTCCTTTGTCTATCGGCCTATGTAACTTATTAAAATGCAATCTGGGACGTTTACCATTCCAAATGAAGGACTTCGCTATGCTATCAAATTCCTTGAAATAAGAGAGGGGGACATGTACAGGGAGAGACTGTAGCAGGTAGTTAAATTTTGGAATACAATTCATTTTAATAACATTAACCTTCCCAATCATCGATAAATGTAATGAAGCCCACCTGCTGACATCGCTCGAAAACCTTTTTATTAAAGGGTCAAAATTAACACTAACTAAATCAGACAAATTTGCTGGGAATAAAATCCCCAAATACTTACTGCCCTGTTTGGGCCACTGGAAGGCGCCCGGCTGAAAAGCTGTTACTGGGCAGTACGTTGTCAAAGCCAAAGCTTTGGATTTAGCCCAATTGACTTTGTCATTGATCCTGAGAACTTGTAAAAGGAATTAATAATTCTGTGGAGGCAAAGCAAAGATCTAGTAGGTTCAGAGACAAATAATAAAATATCATCTGCGTAAAGCAGAAGCTTATGCGGAACACCTCCCACCACCACGCCTGGAAAATCATCCTCCTTTCTTATCGCAGCTGCTAATGGTTCCAGGGCAAGACAGAACAATAATGGGGAAAGAGGGAAACCCTGCCAAGTGCCCTTATTCAAAGTAAAATAATCTGAGATTAATCCATTTGTTTGTACTGCTGCTACAGGGTGTCTATAAAGTAACTTAATCCAACCAATAAATGTACTTCCGAACCCGTACATTTCCAAAATCTTAAAAAGATAATCCCATTCTACCATATCAAACGCCTTTTCGGCATCAAGTGAGATGGCAGCGACCGGAGTCTGATCATTCGCTACTGACCACATGATATTGATGAAACGCCTGATGTTATCAGAAGAGCTGTGGCCCCGAATAAACCCCACCTGATCTATATGTATAAGAGATGTCATAACTTTACTTAATCAGTTAGCCAAAATTTTTACATCTAGCTGGATCAGGGAAATTGGACGGTAACTTTTACACTCGCTTGGATCTTTGTCCTTTTTAAGAATCAGACTGATCCGGGCTTGTGTCATGGTTGGCGGAAGCTTTCCATTCTTTAATGAATCAGTATAAACTTCTAACAAAAGTGGAGCCAGTTCTGTAGCATAGGATCTAAAAAATTCTGCGGCAAAAACATCTGGTCCCGGAGCCTTGCTAGTAGGTAGGGACTTAATTACCTCGTCAAGCTCCTCCAAGGTTATCTCAGAATCAAGAGAGTTTTTTTGCTCAATTGTCAGTTTTGGAAGATCTAATGGTTCCACAAAGTTTCTAATATCTTCATCAGTAGACGAAATGTGGAACTATAGAGATCAAAACAGAACTCTTTAAAGGCATTATTAATATCAGTGGCTGAAGTAAATATTTCACCACCAGCAGATTTCACTGAGGGATGGTAGAAAAAGACTCTCTCTGCTTTATATATCTAGCCAAAAGCTTTCCTGCTTTGTCACCCGACTCAAAGTATGACTGTCTTGCCCTGAATAACCAAAACTCCACTTTCCGCGACAAAATAGTATTATATCTATATTTCAATCGGGTCAATTCTCTGAGGCCATCAGCTGACATATGGCGCTTCAGCTCTGCCTCTGCACTTTTAATATTCTCTTCTAACTCCACGGGTTCTCGTGCTTTGGATTTTTTGATGAATGAGGCATACTGTATGATCCGGCCCCTAAAAACTGCTTTAAGTGCCTCCCAAGCCACGCCCACAGAGGATACTGAGGACCAGTTGGTCTCCATATAAACATTGATTTCAGTCTGTAACATTTGTTGGAAATCAGGATTTTGCAGAAGGGATACATTAAGGCGCCAACTATATGATTTCTTTTTCTCTATATTTGGCATCACCTCTAAACTCACCAGGGCGTGATCTGAGACTAAAATATTTCCAACTGAGCAATCAACAACAAATGAAATTAGGGATTTGGATATTAAAAAAAAAAAATCTATTCTAGAATAAATCTTATGGACTGATGAAAAAAATGTATAGTCCCCACCAGATGGGTTCAAAAGTCTCCAAATATCCGAAAGACCAAGATTTTTACACATCCTGTGAAGCGTCAGTGTTGCTCTAGGGGGCTTACACATTTTTGCTTCACTATGATCAAGGAGCATGTCCACCCAATATCTTCCCAAATTTTCCAGCTTCCTGCGGGGAGAGATGTGTTTCTTGAAGAAACACTATATCATATTTCTTACGTTTAAGAAAAGAAATAACCTTCCTTCTTTTTATGGAGTGCCCCAACCCATTCACATTCCATGTGGAGAGAGATAGTACACTTATATTAACAACTGACATATTGATATAATAGAAAAAATTAATTGTGTGCCAAAAACAAAATTATGAAGACCACATTCCCCATTAGTGAAACAATCAACCCCCGAACACCCCCCCAAACAAAACAAACAGAAAAAAGAAAAACGTGCGCATTAACCCCGCGCACGATAGCGCCAACTGGCGACAATCCCTCTAAACTCAAAAGGTCCATGAACGCTCTCGAGTCCCCACGACAACTTTGCCATCGGATTGCTCAATTTAACTACATAACAGAAAATACTTTGTGAAATAAACCCAGTCAATAGGAAGAATGAACACAAAGAATGTGTAGATTCATTCACAGAACTGTCTCAAAGGTGTGATCTTCCACAAAACAAATTCCAGCTGATATAAAACCATTCAGATTCCTCGGACAGACAAACGAATGTTCCGTGAGCCAGCTGTTATGAGTTCAACGGATGACGTAATCATTCCAATGTCCCGTAAAAAAACTAAAAACAAACTACAGCCAGCAGGAGGAATAAGCACGAAGAACGAACAGATTAATCCACAACTGTTCCAAAGGAGTGTTATTCAATAGAACAAGCTCCAGCCGCTAGGCGGAACAACACAAAACTGACAAGAAACAAAACTGGCATTCCAGTTCCCCGGATGGTTGAATTCACTCGGAGGCCGTTTAAACATATATACCATGACTTACACAATCCGTCAGCTTTATAAAAAACATCCTTTGTGTGAGCATGTAGATATTTTGCGGTCGTCTGTAGTGTCCACTCTCAAACTGGCAGGGAACATCAATGCAAAAGTTTCTTTAAGGAAAAGTGTAATTCACAAAGCTCCGGCCGCTAGGCGGAGCCAACGCAAAAAACCCAAAATGTCGCCCAGCTTCCTCAAGAGTAAGTACAGCGAGTTGACCCACTCACATAAGAAACATCCAACGGTTTACTCAGTCATTGATTCTATAAAAGACATTGCCAGATTTGTACATGTAAATACTTTGCGATCGACCTTCGTTTCTATTCTCAGTTTGGCCGGAAACATCAGAGCAAACGAGATCTTTTTCTGATGTAAGAGTTTCTTACGTTCCTTGAACCGATCGAGTTTCTCTCTTGTCGAGTTCGCAAAGTCCGGGAACAAGAAAATATTATGGTTCTTCCATGAAAGCTTCCCTTTGCTCCTCGCCTGGCGCGACACAAGATCTTTATTGGATGATCTCAGAAATCTGGCCAGAATCGATCGGGGCCTGTCTCCCTCAGCAGATTTGTGAGCTGGGACACTGTGAGCTCGCTCGATTTCCAGCTTGTGGCCTGTTATTTCGAGCAGACTCGGGAAAAGCTCCTCTAGGAATTTCACCATATCTCTGCCCTCCTCATGCTCAGGAATTCCAACAATTCGAACGTTATTCCTGCGGCTTCTATTCTCAAGATATTCAAGCTTTTCAAGGAGATGTTCCAAATCAACTTTGGTCGCGGGCGGATTAGCGGTTATTCCCTTTCCGAAGATTCCAGAAAATCGATTCGTCTCTCAACATCCGACACTCTTGTAAGTAGTTCAGAGAATTTTATTTCCATCGCCGTAATCGATCGACATGTTACAGCAAGATCCACCAAGTCAGCAAGAACCTTCGTCAACATCACGACATGTTGGACAACTGACGCTGGATCTCCTCTCCCGCCGCGCCATCCAAACTGAGTCCCCGGTCTGTAGGCCTGTCAGGGCTTTCATCCTGAACAAGTAAGTGTCTTTTAATGTCTCCAGAGCACGAGGATTTTTACTTTTTTGCCATGTTTTGCATCAAAGAGCAATTGTGTAACTGGGTATATCAAATTCACCAGATTATAACATGAAAATAATTGAAAATTTAGCAAAGTGCGCAGAGCTCGTCGCTCACACGTCTGCTCCTTGCATGGCGTCACGTGACCTCCCTCAGTTTTTTCTTTTTAATAAATTTGCAAAGTTACAAAAAATCAGGTTTTTGCTTTGTCATTATGGTGTATGGGGTGTAGATTGATGTGAATTGATGTGAAACATTTTAGCATAAGGCTGCAACATAACAAAATGTAAAAAAATGAAGGGGTCTGAATACTTTATGACTGCACTGTATGAACTAATTAACTCACATTTTATGTATAAATATGCTAAATACCCCAAAATAAAAAGACATTCATTTGTAAAAAAAATAAATAAAATAAAAAATAATATACTTAAAATGACCTTAATAAAGCCAGTGACTGTAATTTGATTACAATAATTTGAAATGTAATGTATTAAACTACCTTTTAAAATTCGATTACAGTAACTAGTTACTTTGTAATCAGATTACAACTAACACTGACTATGACCATTCTTTTTCACAATACAGAAATGAGAACAGGAGTTTTTTTGCATTGCAGTAATGATCATTTTTAATTTCTTTATGAAAAAACTTTTTTTGTTTTGATTTGAGGTGATTTTGTAGATTCCTTACCTTACTAAGGACCCCGTAGCTTTCCATGACAGAAAGTCCGGAAGGTCAAAGAAATGTGCTGTTTCTTTCCAACAACTTTCCCGCAGATTCTAATCCCAATTAAAATAAAATGAAAAACAAGGAATGGAAATGAAAGAGGTATACTATCAGAACATGCACTATTCCTTAAGACCCAAACATACTTCACGCAAGTACGCTTGATTCCACACGTCGCTGCATAGAGAAATGTGTCAGCGCTCAATTCATAACCCAACGCACGTATGCGCTGCATTCTCTGCGTTGCCACAAGGGGCGTTAGAGCGGATTTTCTGTTTTCAGTCAACAACTGTCATGGAGGAGCAGTAATTTGAGGAGAGTCTTGCCAAACAAGTTAGATTATACAAACATATTTACAACTCCTCGTCCCCTCTCCATTCGAATTAAACAGCGATTGAAAATGCTTGGCAAGAAATTGCAGCTTCCCTAAATTCTGATAACGACACTGTAAAGAGAAAATGGAAACAACTACAGGATCGATTTGTCAGAGCCAGGAAGAAATGGAAAGGCATCTGCAGCGGAGATGCCGTAACTAACTACGGCTATCCAGTCATTTTGGACATGTTGGGTTGGCTTTTTACTTCATAAAACACCGGACCATAGAGTCAAATTTTCGTGATTCAGTAATGTTGTTTAAATTTGACTGATCATAAGAACGTTTTATTATTGTTATTAAAAGCAAACTTCAATGAATACCCCTAGCATACCTGTCAAAATTATGCAACATACAGGTGCATCTCAATAAATTAGAATGTCATGGAAAAGTTCATTTATTTCAGTAATTCAACTCAAATTGTGAAACTCGTGTATTAAATAAATTCAATGCACACAGACTGAAGTAGTTTAAGTCTTTGGTTCTTTTAATTGTGATGATTTTGGCTCACATTTAACAAAAACCCACCAATTCACTATCTCAAAAATTAGAATATGGTGACATGCCAATCAGCTAATCAACTCAAAACACCTGCAAAGGTTTCCTGAGCCTTCAAAATGGTCTGTCAGTTTGGTTCACTAGGCTACACAATCATGGGGAAGACTGCTGATCTGACAGTTGTCCAGAAGACAATCATTGACACCCTTCACAAGGAGGGTAAGCCACAAACATTCATTGCCAAAGAAGCTGGCTGTTCACAGAGTGCTGTATCCAAGCATGTTAACAGAAAGTTGAGTGGAAGGAAAAAGTGTGGAAGAAAAAGATGCACAACCAACCGAGAGAACCGCAGCCTTATGATTGTCAAGCAAAATCGATCCAAGAATTTGGGTGAACTTCACAAGGAATGGACTGAGGCTGGGGTCAAGGCATCAAGAGCCACCACACACAGACATGTCAAGGAATTTGGCTATAGTTGTCGTATTCCTCTTGTTAAGCCACTCCTGAACCACAGACAACGTCAGAGGCATCTTACCTGGGCTAAGGAGAAGAAGAACTGGACTGTTGCCCAGAGTCCTCTTTTCAGATGAGAGCAAGTTTTGTATTTCATTTGGAAACCAAGGTCCTAGAGTCTGGAGGAAGGGTGGAGAAGCTCATAGCCCAAGTTGCTTGAAGTCCAGTGTTAAGTTTCCACAGTCTGTGATGATTTGGGGTGCAATGTCATCTGCTGGTGTTGGTCCATTGTGTTTTTTGAAAACCAAAGTCACTGCACCCGTTTACCAAGAAATTTTGGAGCACTTCAGGCTTCCTTCTGCTGACCAGCTTTTTAAAGATGCTGATTTCATTTTCCAGCAGGATTTGGCACCTGCCCACACTGCCAAAAGCACCAAAAGTTGGTTAAATGACCATGGTGTTGGTGTGCTTGACTGGCCAGCAAACTCACCAGACCTGAACCCCATAGAGAATCTATGGGGTATTGTCAAGAGGAAAATGAGAAACAAGAGACCAAAAAATGCAGATGAGCTGAAGGCCACTGTCAAAGAAACCTGGGCTTCCATACCACCTCAGCAGTGCCACAAACTGATCACCTCCATGCCACGCCGAATTGAGGCAGTAATTAAAGCAAAAGGAGCCCCTACCAAGTATTGAGTACATATACAGTAAATGAACATACTTTCCAGAAGGCCAACAATTCACTAAAAATGTTTTTTTTATTGGTCTTATGATGTATTCTAATTTTTTGAGATAGTGAATTTGTGGGTTTTTGTTAAATGTGAGCCAAAATCATCACAATTAAAAGAACCAAAGACTTAAAATACTTCAGTCTGTGTGCATTGAATTTATTTAATACACGAGTTTCACAATTTGAGTTGAATTACTGAAATAAATGAACTTTTCCACGACATTCTAATTTATTGAGATGCACCTGTAAGTAAACATAAGTAAAGTTAAATCATGTGCAGGTCTAAATTTAGCAGATGCTTTTATTGAAAGAGATGTACTAACATAACCCACTGGAGCAACCTGAGGTTAGGTAAACGTACCACACACACACATTTTATTTGCATCGACTGCAGGGTTAAAGAACAAGAAGTGTTATAAAGAATACATATCTAATGATGAAAGTTGTGTATTTTGGGTAGAAAGTTAAAAAGTTATCACTGTGCCTTTATTACTAATTCACCTCAAATCTGTCATGTTTGCATTTGTGGCTCTAGCAGTTGGAGACAGATCAGGAAAATAGTCAGAGAAGTCAGACACCATCCAGTACCCCATCTAGTACCCTTGCCCACATTCCCCCTCCCTCTGTGCCTCAACCACAGACTCCTCTACAGCCAGAGACCCAACAACAGTCTGATGCCCAGAAGCAACCACCACCACAGCCACAACCTGCCCCCTCTTCCTCCCCTCATCTTTCAACATCAAGCACTTCGTGGCACCTAAAAAATTGCCCCCTTGTGGTGTGAGGTTTGTAACCGCCAGAGCAACGAAAAAGCACACGTAAAGTATGTACAATGGGACAATGGCGTAGGCCATGCGTTGGCCAAGAGCTCGCGTCTGTGTTCGCGTACTTGCGTGAAGTATGTTTCGGCCTTTACCGTGACATATCACACCTCTTTGAGCCACAGTAATTTAGGTGGCTGCATTTCAGGTGACATCACACCACCGACCCCCTGCAGGACTTTATGATTCATGGCTGTGATGCGAGAGGCTTGTTCTGCAGCACGA
The DNA here is from genome assembly GCF_019703515.2 of Myxocyprinus asiaticus. Classification (NCBI taxonomy): domain Eukaryota; kingdom Metazoa; phylum Chordata; class Actinopteri; order Cypriniformes; family Catostomidae; genus Myxocyprinus; species Myxocyprinus asiaticus. The sequence continues at coordinate 2,749,408 of NC_059348.1, read as the reverse complement.
TGGTCCATCCACATCAAAACATTCCTCTCTTTCACACCTACAAGAGAATATTGAATCAAACATGAATGTTCCAGTAATCGCTTGGACACGTCTTATAAAACTCATCTCACCAGTTTGATTAACAGCCACAGGCTGGAAGTTTCCGTCCAGAGCTACTAAAGAACAGGTGGCATCAAATCCAATTCCTCGAACAGCATTTGGATCAATGTCCTGAGTTACTTTCTAAAAAAAAATCAATCAAAGGTGAAGTTCATCATATGGACATGTTAAACTAACATTTAACAACCACAAAGTGTCACAATACATGTTGTGTTCATTGCAAACACTGTTTCTATTGTTTTAACATTTCAAACCTAACAAACGTCTTTTACTGAAAAGTTTGGTTTGTACTTGTGCTATCTTTCTTTAAAATTAAACTTGCTTGCTTGAGTCGCGTGGCGCCATGCGAGGGTCGGACGTGTGAACGACAAGCTCTGCGCACTTTGCTAGTTTTTCCAGCTTTGCTAGCTTCTTTTTGTATCAAGAAGATACAAAAAGGAGATTCGATGCATAAGACTCGATTTACCCTGCTACATAACTGTTCTAAGATGTCAACATGTCAAAGAATTCAAATCCTCGGGCTCTGGAGATATTAAAAGACACTTACGTGCTCAAGCTGATACCTCAGACCAGCGACTCAGTTTGGACAGTGCGGTGGGAGAAATTCAGCAGCAACTGGCGAGCATGTCTGTAATGCTGGTGAAAGTCGTAGCGGACCTGGAGGATCTTGCTGTAATATGGCGATTGATTACGGCGATGGAGGCGAAATTCTCCGAGTTGGTTACAAGAATCGGGGACGTCAAGAGATGGATCGATTATCTGGAGTCATAGGAGAGGGAATTAACTGCAAATCCACTAGCGACCAAGACAGACTTGGAACGCGTTTGGGAAAAACTGGATGATTTGACGTAATTAACATTTTTATTGATTCATGTGCATATGACAGTGAAAAAAACTCAACACATATATAATGAATCAACATTTTAGATTTAAACCCTACTAATACAATCCCACCCTGATCCCTAACGAACACCCCTGTGGTCCCACATAACACACACACACAATCCAAAAAAAAAACAAAAAAAAAAAACAAACAAAAAAATATATATATATATATATATATATATATATATATACAAATAATAATAAACATACATGATTAAACTACACTCTCCACATCCCTTCCCTGAGATTCCCCCAAAAAAACTAAATATTTGCCCCATTTTTTAGCAAATAAGTCCCTCAACCCCAGCCTTCTACTTACCGCCTCTTCAAATGTAGCTACCCTCCCCATTTCCACACACCACTCCGAAAACGAGGGTGCTCCATTTGACTTCCAACCCCTTAAAATTACTTGCCTGCCGATCACGAGACTGGTCATAGCCCAGTTTTTTATATGATTGTCCCCTAAATGCATGACCGCTCCATCACCCAAAATACAGAGTCTGGGACAAAGCAAAACCTGAGTGTTCAAAACGTCGCACAAATACCTCTGAACCCTCAACCAAAACTCCTGGATCTTAACACACCCCCAAAAGACATGGGTAGTGTCTCCAACTCCTGACTGGCATTGCCAGCAAGTGGGTGTGTCTTTAAGACCAAGCCTATATCATCTAGAGGGGGTCCAATAAAATCTATGCAAAATCTTAAATTGCATAAGGCGAACCCTTGCATCTCTAGATACAGACTTGACATTTTTAAGAATCTTAGTCCACACTCCATCCTCCAATACCAAATTCAAATCTTTTTCCCATACTCTCTTGAGAGAAGTCAAGGCTCCATCCCCCAGACTCTGAATTAGTAGGGAGTAATACGCTGATGCTTCATGGCCTTTTCCAAAAGCAGCAATCACCCCTCCCAAAGCACCTGCCGCTTTAGGGGGGTGCGTGCCACTCCCAAAAATAGTGCAGAGTAGGTGGCGAAGTGTAAATACTTCGTCAGTTTAGGAAGATCTAATGGTTCCACAAAGTTTCTAATATCTTCATCAGTAGATGAAGACGTGGAACTATAAAGATCAATATAGAATTCTTTAAAAGCATTATTAATATCAATGGCTGAGGTAAATATTTCACCACCAGCAGATTTCACTGAGGGAATGGTAGAAAAAGACTCTCTCTGCTTTATATATCTAGCCAAAAGCTTCCCTGCTTTGTCCCCTGATTCAAAGTATGACTGTCTTGCCCTGAATAACCAAAACTCCACTTTCCACGACAAAATAGTATTATATCTATATTTCAATCAGGTTAATTCTCTGAGGCCATCAGATGACATTCGGCGCTTCAGCTCTGCCTCGGCACTTTTAATATTTCCTTCCAACTCCACAAGTTCTCGTGCACTGGATTTTTTGATGAATGAGGCATACTGTATGATCTGGCCCATAAGAACCGCCTTAAGTGCCTCCCAAGCCACGCCCACAGAGGATACTGAGGACCAGTTGGTCTCCATATAAACATTGATTTCAGTCTTTAACATTTGTTGGAAATCAGGATTTTGTAAAAGGGATACATTAAGGCGCCAACTATATGATTTCTTTTTCTCTATATGTGGCATCACCTCTAAACTCACCAGGGCGTGATCTGAGACTAAAATGTTTCCAATTGAGCAATCAACAACAGATGAAATAAGGGATCTGGATATAAAAAAAAAAAATCTATTCTAGAATAAATCTTATGGACAAATGAAAAAAAAAATTATAGTACCTACCGGATGGGTTCAAAAGTCTCCAAATATCCGAAAGACCAAGATTTTTACACATCCTGTGAAGCGTCAATTTTGCTCTAGGGGGCTTACACACTTTTGCTTCACTATGATCAAGGACTGAATCCATCAAAAGATTAAAGTCTCCTCCCAATATTATATCATGAGGGGTGCCAGCGGTTTGCAACATCCCTTCAAGATCTATAAAAAAGCCCTGATCATCAATGTTAGGTGCGTAAATATTAGCCAAAATCAGACTTTGCCCTTGAATTTCAGCTAAAACAATAATTACTCTTCCTAATTTATCTTTAATCTGTTTGAGAAATTTGAATTGTAAATGTTTATTAATCAATATAATGACTCCCTTGCTCTTACTTGAGCCAGCACTAAAGAAAACATGTCCACCCCATATCTTCCCAAATTTTTCAGCTTCCTGCGGGGAGAGATGTGTTTCTTGAAGAAACACTATATCATATTTCTTACGTTTAAGAAAAGTAATAACCTTCCTTCTTTTTATGGGGTGCCCCAACCCATTCACATTCCATGTGGAGAGAGACAACTTATTCATATTAACATTTGACATATTGATATAATAAAAATAAAAAATTGTGTGTGAAAAACAAAATTATGAAGACCACATTCCCCATTAGTGAAACAATCAACCCCCGGACATCCCCCGGAACAAAACAAATAGAAAAAAGAAAAATGTGCGCATTAACCACGCGCACGACAGCGCCAACCGGCGACAATCCCTCTAAACTCAAAAGGTCCATGAACGCACACGAGTCCCCACGACATCTTTGCCATCGGATTTGTGAGGCAAAATTACATAACAGAAAATACTTTGTGAAATAAACCCAGTTAATAGGAAGAATGAACACAAAAAATGTGTAGATTCATTCCCAGAACTGTCTTAAAGGTGTGATCATCCACAAAACAAATTCCAGTCGATATAAAACCGTTCAGATTCCTCGGACAGACAAACGAATGTTCCGTGAGCCGGCTGTTATGAGTTCAAAGGATGACGTATTCATTCCAATGTCCCGTAAAAAAAAACTCAAAACAAACTACAGCCAGCAGGAGGAATAAGCATGAAGAACGAACAGATTAATCCACAGCTGTTCCAAAGGAGTGTTATTCAATAGAACAAGCTCCAGCCGCTAGGCGGAACCAATACAAAAAGAAACAAAACCGGCATCCCGGTTCCCCGGATGGTCGAGTCAATTCACTCGGAGGCTGCATAAAAGGATATACCATGACTTACATAATCCGTCAGCTTTATAAAAGACATCCTTTGTGTGAGCATGTAAATATTTTGCGGTCATCCGTAGTGTCCACTCTCAAACTGGCCGGGAACTTCAATGCAAATGTAATCTTCCATCAATGCAAAAGTTTCTTTAAGGAAAAGTGTTATTCACAAAACAAGCTCCAGCCGCACGGCGGAGCCAACGCAAAAAACCCAAAATTTCACCCAGCTTCCTCAAGAGTTAGGTTAGGAGCTCGCTCGATTTCCAGCTTGTGGCCTGTTATGTCGAGCAGACTCGGGAAGAGCTCGTCCAGGAATTTCACCATATCTCTGCCCTCCTCATGCTCAGGAATTCTAACAATTCGAACGTTATTCCTGCGGTTTCTATTTTCAAGATCTTCAAGCTTTTCAAGGAGATGTTCCAAATCAACTTTGGTCGCGGGCGGATTAGCGGATAATTCCCTCTCCGAAGATTCCAGAAAATCGATTCGTTTTTCAACATCAGACACTCTTGTACCTAACTCAGAGAATTTTATTTCCATCGCTGTGATCGATCGACGTATTACAGCGAGATCCTCCAAGTCAGCAAGAATCTTCGTCAACATCATCGACATGTTGGACAACTCTGGATCTCCTCTCCCGCCGCGCCATCGAAATCGAGTCCCCGGTCTGTAGGCCTGTCGGGGCTTTCATCCTGAACAAGTAAGTGTCTTTTAATATCTCCAGAGCCCGAGGATTTTGACTTCTTTGCCATGTTTTGCAACAAAGGACAAATGTGTAACTGGGTGTATCAAATTTCACCAGATTATAACATTAGAATAATCGAAAATTCAGCAAAGTGTGCAAAGCTCGTTGCTCACACGTCTGCTCCTTGCATGGCGTCCATTTTCCACTCAAACTGGAGGATTTGGAGAATCATAATTGCCGAAACAATGTCCGAATTGTTGGAATTCCTGAGTATGAGGAAGGCCGTGATATGGTGAAATTCCTAGACGAGTTCTTCCCGAGTCTGCTCGAATTAACAGGCCATAAACTGGAAATTGAGCAAGCTCACAGAGTCCCGGCTCGCATATCCATGGAGGGAGACAGGCCCTGATCAATTCTGGCCAAATTTATGAGATCATCCGATAAAGATCTTGTGTTACGAGTAAGGAGTAAAGGAAAGCTTTCTTGGAAAAACCATAGCATTTTCTTGTTCCCAGACTTTGCGAATTCGACAAGAGAGAAACGTGATTGATTCAAGGAATGCAAGAAACTCTTACATCAACGGAAGATCGCTTTTGCACTGATGTTTCCGGCCATTTCCGTCGTGGTGTGCGGAGATGGGGAGGGTGGCAGCTTTGAGGAGATAGCAGGTAGAAGGCTGGGGTTTGGGGACTTGTTTTTAAGGAAGTGGGGTAGGTATTTGGCAGTTTTGGGGGACTCTCGGGGAAGGGATGAGGAGAGAGAAGTTTAGTTTAATTATATATGTTTATTATATATTTTATTTATTTATTTTTTTTGGTTTTTGGTTTGTGTGTGTATTATTTTATGTGACAACGGGGGTGTTCGTTGGGGTTAGGGTGGGGTTGGTGTTTGGGGAGGGATATTATTGGAGGTAAATGTTGATTCGGTGTGTATGTGTTGTGTTTTTCTCTGTTGTGTTTTTTTCTTTGAATCAATAAAAATGTTAATTACAAAAAAAGTCAAATCTGCATATAGAGATGCAAGGGAGCGTCTTATGCAATTCAAGATTTTACATAGATTTTATTGGACCCCCTCTAGATTGTATAGGCTTGGTCTTAAAGACACACCCACCTGCTGGCGATGCCAATCGGAGGATGGAGACACGCCCCATGTTTTGTGGTGGTGTATTGAGATCCAGAAATTCTGGTTGAAGGTTCAGAATTTTGTGTGTGACATGGTGGGCAGTCAGGTTTCTTTTTGCCCCAGAATTTGTGTTTTGGGTGATGGGGCGGTCATCGATGTGGGGAATACTCACATAGAGAATTGGGTTCTGACCTGTGTGATGATCGCCAGGTAGATTATTTTTAGGGGTTGGAGGTCAGCTGGTGCGCCCCCATTTCCGGTGTGGTGCACAGAGATGGGGAGGGTGGCGGGCTTTTGAAGAGGTGTCATTGGGAAGACAGGGTAACTCAGATTTGTTTATCGGGAAATGGGGCAATTATTTGCTCTCGGGGTGGGGTATGGAGAGAATAGTGTAGTTTTAGTTGAGTATGATTATTATATTTTTTTGTTTTTGTTTGTTTGCTTTTTTTCCTATGGAAAGAAATGGGCAAAATTGAGAAAACACTTTAGTTTTCTGTCTTCTTTTCGTTTCATTTAAGATGTATATGTATGAGCTCAGTGGAGGATTGGAAGCTTGTTTGCATTTTGCGGCTTAAAGGAAAGATTCACCCAAAAATTACAATTCTCTCATCATTTACATTCAACTTGTATGGCTTTCTTTCCTTAGTGAAACACAAACAGTTTTTTTTTAAGGACGTATGACAATGCAAATCAATAAGCCCAAAACTTTCAAGCTCCAAAAAAAAAACGTAAATCCATTCGACTTGAGTGGTTTACTACATGTTTTCTGAGGCGATACAATCAGTTTGGGTGAGAAACAAAGCAAAAAATCTGGTTGAATTTCCATTTGTATTGTGCACACATCAGATCTCCTGTGAACATGCAAGCACGCATGCGTCAAGTGTGAGGACACGTGAATGAGCCTCTCTCATGAATAGGAGAGCTGGGTGGAAGTGAAGCTATTTGGTGAAAAACAATTTTTGCTTTGTTACTCAGCCTGTATCAGTTCAGAAGACATGGATTAAACCTCTCGAGTCGCACAGATTACCTTTATGTTGCATTTATGTTCTTTTTTGGAGCTTAAAGTTTTTTGACTTTCATTGTATGGACAAAACCACTTCACACATCCTTCAAAAAATTTTGTTTATGTTTCACAGAAGAAAGTCATCCGAGTTTGAGATGGCATGAGGGTGAGTAAATGATGAGAGAATTATCATTTTTGTGTGAACTATAACTCTTTCTCCTCACCAATCTTAACTCACCTTCACAACATTGCCGCATTTGGTCCAAATATCTGTAGATGATTGTTCGTAATGATCAGCACACGGTTCCCATATGTGAATGGGCTCCTCTGCCATGTGTTTGACATGACCGTCTTGCGTGACCAGAGCTGCACGTACACTGGCAGTGCCCACATCCACTCCAACATAATAACTGCTCATTTCTCTGGATAAAATGTACAAACAACTTCTCATTCATATACATACATTTATTATATTACGGAGGAAATATTCAAGTGAATCTAACAACACCTCTCCAAAACATGTCATAGCCATATTTCACAACAAAACTAAAAGGAGATAAATAATACATTATATATTTATCAGGCTCAGAAATTTAGCTTGATATATAGGGGCAAGAATGCCACCAAAACTTACAAAAATGCCTCCAAAATTCAAAGTGTGGGGTCAAAAACATTTCCTCGTAATGAATTCCTCTGTTTAATATTTGAAACATCTGACTGTCCTTAATATTTTATTAAAGTCCTATATATATATACATACTATGGCATACAATAATGGTGGGTTAATTCTTAGAGTAAGAGGTAGTAAATTCTCAATCTTGAGAATCTGTATCAATGATTTGATTAAACTGAAGTATTTGAAATACACGGATGATAAAGTTTATGTTTTAAATGGTTGCAGTCCTTATGATGTATGGTGATTTTTTTTTTTTTTTAAGTGTTATACATTTTTTTACACCTTTTGATTTACTGTATTACAGTAGACAATCTAGCATTACCACTGAGAATTACAAACATATTCTAAAGTGAAACGTCCGGACGCTTTACAGTAATGAGAATAAGACTGTTTTGCATTACGGTCATGAGAATTTGTGAGGTAAAATGGAAATAATATCATAAAGTACAAAATCCTAAAAAATGGATTTGTTTTCTTTAAGTAACATTCTTATGCTTTGTTTTTTAGTGAAATAAGCCGTTTTAGTGGCATATTTCTTAAGACGTTTTTTCCCCTAAGATTCACCCATTCGCAATTTGTCTGTATTTTCCAAAACTGTCAATTGAACGATGTACTACATCAAAACATTAATGCCTTAATGTGTCAGTTGAGAGATATTCATCTCATCTGAAGTGTTACCTGTCCGGCAGAGTGAAATCGTGTGTTCCAGCATCAGTAGTTCAAAGTTTTCAGAGAGAGCTTCACCAAGAAGACAACAACAAAACTCGTGTACTTTGGATCCTCAGTTACGGCGCACGAGCACGACCAAAAAGTACTAATGCGCGAAATGCTGAACTAACAGAAAACGCGCTCGAGTGAACATTTGACAAAGGACCAAATAACGACATAAGGCTCTTTATTGCACGGCGTTTGAGCAGTATCGTTGTTCTATTGATTTAACAGTGAAGTAGCTAAAAAATATGTTTTAAAATACAGTTTCCAGATTTGAAGTGCAGTGATCGTATTTACAGGTGTGCAGAACAATATCACTATCAGGACTATTCTACACCTCTCGCACACTAGACTACTATTGGGAGATTTTACAAATCGTGTGCAATTTGTGTGCCTCCTGTATATTTGTGTTTGTTTGTTTTTAAAAGACTAACAACGAAATAGCTTATGTCAACTTTTACTGGCTGTTGTATGTTTATCTCTTTTCATTAGGGTTATTGCGTCATGACAGTCATATCATGCTTTTATTTTTAAATGTCGAATTTTAGGCAGACTGAGTCACAATCATTGAATCACTTTATATTTAGCCACAAATCAGTAATGTGCTGCAGAAATCAGAAACTAAAGTTTAGAGACATAAAAAATGTTCTTCTGAAGTGTACACACACAGACACAAAGTTTCAGTTACATACTTTTTGCTAGTTTTTAATCTATCTGCATACAAATCCAGACCAAAAAACACAAAGATTTACAAAAAAATGTACAGCCTTTCAACAAAGTAATAGCAAGAAATGTATAAAATTCTAACTGAAAAAACAACATTGTGGACAAGGTATATCATTTTTCTTACTAATAATATTTACTAGTATATACAAAGAGCAATGGCGCTCTATACCATGTGTGCCTTCTTGAAATTACAATTCGATTTGATAATTTTGAGCACTGCATGATGAAATCAAAGGCACTGCCGTGAACACCTCAGCCCTTTTGTCAGTTAACAAGCAGGCCTTCTTTGGTGGCGAGATGCTGGAGGTGGATGTGGTCCTGCTCCAGCTCTTCGTGGCTGGGATGCCAAAGCCTGGCTAGAATCCTCTCCATGTTTAGGGCATACATAGTGTGAGAAGGCATTACTCTGAGATGAACCTGAGGAGAAACACCAACATGTCATTTACAAACACAAAGTGGTCTGGACAGGTGGGATCACCTGTCTTTCATACAGTATACTCTATTTGCAGGGACAGACCTTCTTTAGCCAACTAGATGATTTGCTCAGGCAACTGGATTATCTGATTTTCTACTTGGGCAAGTTGAAAAACTAACCTTTCTGAAAAAACAAAACAAAAAAAAAAACACATTATGTATTTATAACTGCCTTAAATCTGTCAAGATATATTTTGTCATTTTTTATTTTATCTTTTTATCAAATCATTAACTGTCATTTTCTGACTCTGTCTCCATAGATTTTCCACAACAAACAGGATGCGTTAAATTTACCCTTAAATGCATACCTTGGAATTTTAGTGACCCAGGACCTCATTCCACCCTGTTTACTTAATCCTTTTTTGTTGTTGTGGCTCCACCTCTTTAGTATTTCTCAACCTTTCTCTATTAACAGTGTAACAATGAAAAAATTCCAATATATATATATACACTGGCGGCCAAAAGTTTGGTATAATGTACAGATTTAGCTGTTCTGAAAGGACATTGGTACTTTAATTCACCAAAGTGGCATTCAACTGATCACAAAGTATAGTCAGGACATTACTGATGTAAAAAACAGCACCATCACTATTTGAAAAAAGTCATTTTTGATCAAATCTAGACAGGCCCCATTTCCAGAAGCCATCACTCCAACACTATATCCTCGATTAATCATGCTAAAATGCTAATTTGGTACTAGAAAATCACTTGCCATTATATCAAACATTGCTGAAAGCCATTTGGTTTGTTAAATTAAGCTTAACATTGTCTTTGTGTTTGTTTTTGAGTTGCCACAGTATTCAATAGACTGGCATGTCTTAAGGTCAATATTAGGTCAAAAATGGCAAAAAAGAAACAGCTTTCTCTAGAAACTCGTCAGTCAATCATTGTTTTGAGGAATGAAAGCTATAAAAAGTTGAAATTGCCCAAAAAACTGAAGATTTCATACAAAAGTGTACACTACAGTCTTCAAAGACAAAGGACAACTGGCTCTAACAAGGACAGAAAGAGATGTGGAAGGCCAGATGTACAACTAAACAAAAGGATAAGTACAACAGAGTCTCTAGTTTGAGAAACAGATGCCTCATACTCAGCTGACAGCATCATTGAATTCTACCTGCTCAACATGTTTAATGTACAACATTAAAGAGAAGACTCAGGGGTGCGGACCTTATGGGAAGAATTGCAAAGAAAAAGCCACTTTTGAGCAGCCGTGTCCCGTGCATTTTAAGTCTAGGCCTTCAGTGTGATTAATGCCATTAAGAAAACACAGTTTCACAATTAATAAAACATTGTATACCTTTCATACATTATGTGGCAGTCAACTAATAATACCAAACGCATGAAAGAACAGAACCAAGGAGGTCTAATACCAAGAAAAATCTCTCTAACAATATTTGCGATTTAAATTTTGCTTGCAGTACATTTTGTTTCGTCAGGGTACATGGTTACTTTTCAAAACTTGATCCGACACTGAATGCTCAAGCAGCCTAATTTACATTTAGAAAACTCCTGATGTTGCTATAACAATGCAAAAAGCACTTTTGCTTGAAGTGAAAATCAACCCTCCTTTCCTGTTTAATTAATCAGTTGCACGATCATGCAGAACATCTCAGGTTTTTAAATCCATAAGGATCTCTTTCTCAGTGGTGATGAGGCAGTGATGACAGCCAACTCGTCAGCAAGATCTCGCGCTCTTCGCTTTCAAATTACGTACATCACTTAAAGCTTGATTGCGTCACTCAAGGCCAGCTAGAAGGCCTGGACTTGGACATATCCTAAAGACCACACCCACAAGAACAAATAAATCAATCTGATTGGCTGATGAATCTGACAATCTGACTTTAGCTGCCCATTCATTTGCACTGTTGAGGAATTCTGTGGAAATTCTGAAGGCCTGACGGGGTGGAGCTCAGACTCAAGTGCTGCTTCGGCTAAGGAGCATGGCTTCGGGCATGCGATTTGTGAAAGAATTGTCACACTTTGCTTGTAAGCATCGAGAGATAAATTCTGATTGAATAAATTTTTTTGTTTTTTGCTATTGGTTTGTAGATTGGAGTTGAAAGCGACTGAAAATACATAGGCAAAAAGGTAAATGAGAATGAAAGGATGAAAAAATATTTATTTATTAGGCATGTTATGCCAGCAGAGAAGGCTTTACTGGCCCTGAGAAATCACCACTGCTTTTGAAACAGAAAAACAAAAAGAAAAAGTTAGAGTGGGCAAAGAAACACAGACATTGGACAACAGATAATTGGAAAAGAGTGAATAAAAGTACCAATTTCTTTCCATAAGAGCAAAATATGTACATTATTACAAACTTTTGGCCACCAGTGTGTGTGTATATATATATATATATATATATATATATATATATATATATATATATATATATATATATATATATATATATATATATATATATATATATATATATATATATATACATATACACAGTTGTGCTCAAAAGTTTGCATACCCTTGAAGAATTGGTAATATATGTACCATTTTTAAAGAAAACATGAGTGAGCAGGCAAAACACATTTCTGTTATTTCTTATGGGATTCATATTCAACTGTAGGTTACAACAGAATGGCACAATCATAAAACAAAACATGGAAACAAATAAAAAAATTAAATGACCCCTGTTCAAAAGTCTGCATACCTTTAGTTCTTAATATAATAATAATAATTATAATTTTATTTATTTATCACACATTATACATTTGCACATATACAGTGAAATTCTTTTTTTTTCCACATATCCCAGCTATGCTGGGGTCAGAGTGCAGGGTCAGCCATGATACGGCGCCCCTGGAGCAGACAGGGTCAAGGGCCTTGCTCAAGGGCCCAACAGTGGCATCTTGGCGGTGCTGGGGCTTGAACCCCCGATCTTCTAATCAGAAACCGCTGAGCCACCACTGCCCCTCATACTGTGTATTGCCCCCTTTAGCATAAATTACAGCATGCAGTCTTTTGTAATAGTTGTCTATGAGGCCCCAAATTCTTGCAGGTGTTATAGCTGCCCATTCGTCTTGGCAAAATGCCTCCAGGTCATGCAAAGTCTTTGGTCGTCTTGCATGAACCGCATGTTTGAGATCTTCCCAGAGTAGCTTGATGATATTAAGGTCAGGAGACTGTGATGACCACTCCAGAACCTTCACCTTTTTCTGCTGTAACCACTGGAGGGTCAACTTGGCCTTGTTCTTAGGGTCATTGTCGTGCTGGAAAGTCCAAGAGCGTCCCATGCGCAGCTTTCGTGCAGAAGAATGCAAATTGTCTGCCAGTATTTTCTGATAACATGCTGCATTCATCTTGCCATACATTTTCACAAGATTCCCCGTGCCTTTATAGCTCGCACACCCCCAAAACATCAATGAGCCACCACCATGCTTCACAGTGGGGATGGTATTCTTTTCACTATAGGCCTTGTTGACCCCTCTCCAAACATAGCGCTTATGGTTGTGACCATAAAGTGTCAAGGTGTTGTCGGGCATATTGTAACCGGACTTTTTTGTGGCATTGGCACAGTAAAGGCTTCTTTCTTGCAACTCGACCATGCAGTTCATTTTTGTTCAAGTATCATCGTATTGTGCTCCTTGAAACAACCACACCATCTTTTTCCAGAGCAGCCTGTATTTCTCCTGAGGTTACCTGTGGGCTTTTCTTTGTAACCCGAACAATTCTTCTGGCAGTTGTGGCTGAAATCTTTCTTGGTCTACCTGACCTTGGCTTGGTATCAAGAGATCCCTGAATTTTACACTTCTTAATAAGTGATTGAACAGTATTGACTGGCATTTTCAAGGCTTTGGATATCTTTTTATATCCTTTTCCATCTTTATAAAGTTCCATTACCTTGTTACACAGGTCTTTTGACAGTTCTTTTCTGCTCCCCATGGCTCAGTATCTAGCCTGCTCAGTGCATCCACGTGAGAGCTAACAAACTCATTGACTATTTATACACAGACACTAATTGCAATTTTAAAAGCCAACCTTAATTGCCATTTAAACCTGTGTGTGTCACCTTGTGTGTCTGTAACAAGGCCAAACATTCAAGGGTATGTAAACTTTTGATCAGGGCCATTTGGGTGATTTCTGTTATCATTATGATTTAAAAAGGAGCCAAAAACTATGTGATAATAAATGGCTTCATATGATCACTATCCTTAAATAATCAATGCCAAAATATCACAATTTCTGCCAGGGTATGCAAACTTTTGAGCACAACTGTGTGTGTGTATATATATATATTTGTATTTGCTAAATTACCAAAAGTGTACAGGCTGATTAGTGAACTGAGATATGTAATAGTGTTGCAATATACTGTATATTTGCACTTCCATCAATCATAAGTTTACTATCACAACATATCTGTTTCTTTGTTAATTACAAGACAAATGTGTCAATATTCATACAAACGACTATATCATGTTGATTTTATACGATCTTGAATTATCAGTATGCCCTATGCGTGCGCGCATCCTGTACATATTATACATGCTCTTTGTTCCTCAAGGTGGCACTGTTTCTGTCATTGACTTGATTTACATTTGGCATTGCTATTTTCTGAAGCAATGTGGAAGTAAACTATAGCAAGTACAACACATAAACAGGATGACTGTACTACTAAAATTTTTGTGTAAGCTGTACATCTATTTAGACTCAATAAGTTCCTAAAAATATACATATGTGTGGCTTATGTGTAACTCAATATATGTTTGACAGCCAGCCATCATATACATTATACATCATATAAAATTATGTCTCATTAGGTGCGTCCCAAACCGCACACTTCTGCACTATTCGATGCCATTTTGTAGTGTAAGTAGTATGTTTACGCTGAAAATGCAACAAAAAGAAGTGTTCTTTAAGTACCCGGATGATGCATTTTTTCAACCATCATAATGGAGTGTGGAATGTTGGACACTTTGTGCACTCAGTGCTCGCAGATTGCCGTACATAGCGGAAGGGGCAGAGTTACCAGCAGCGATGCTGGTCTGGCAAAACAATTGTAAATAATGGAGAATATGGCAACCAGCAAAACTTTTGTGAAGACAGCACCTTACAAAAGTGAGTTAAATGCTTTACCATCATACTATTCTGTGTGAATATGTATATTATTGAGAGTTAAGTGTTGAACTGAAGGTGGCTAGCGTGCTAAAGCTGGCAGCAACACAACGCTTGCGTTTGAAATGTCACTTCCATCAGCTGTCTAACGCTGAACGCTTCCATGTAGTAAAAAAACGTTAAGTGTTCCATTTGGCACAATGATTCATACACTACTTCATACACTATATGGCTGAGTGCATAGTATATTTTGTAAGTGCATAGTGTATATAGTGTGTTATTTGGGAGACATATTTTGCTATATAAACAATTAAACATCAAATTTCAACAGAACAGGCTATATTTTATCCTATTACTTTCTAACTGTCTTGAAAATGCTTCAAAAATTGTACACTATCTGGGCATTTTGAAAATCCATTTGTGATACGTGCCGGGTTGCTAAAGACGAGAGGTATGTAATAATGTGTAACACGGTTAAGGTTGGGAAAGGAGGAGCCGGGAACTGGCTGAACAGTCAAAATAATATTTAATTTAAACAAAAAGACACACAACACAAACACACATGGCAGCTGCATGTGCTCTCTCTCTCCTGAACTGCTGCGTTCCGCTGCATTTATCCCTCTCCTTGACTGATTAGCCCAATTGGGCCCCGCCCTCCTCCTCATCACATAATGTTTGACAAAATACCCATGGATTTATTTATTTTTTTTATATTACCAATTTTTATTGATTCTAATGACAAAACAAATAAACATAACAGGAAACACGGAATCACATTACATAAACCTAAACCCTTCCCTCCAAACATTACCCCCCCCCCCCCCCCCATCCCCACCCCTACCTGACACAAACACACACCCCAGTGGCCCAACATCAAACCAACAATGACACATAAATAAACAATAAATAAACAGAAAGTATTCAGAAAAAAAAAAAAAACATTAAGAATGCACACACACTTTCAATATTACCCATCTCCCTCCACCGTCTCCCCCCGAGAGCCCCCCAAAAAATCCAAATACCTACCCCATTTTTTATTAAATAATCCCGTGTTGCCCAACCTTCTACAAATCATCCCCTCAAAAGCTGCCACCCTGCCCAACTCCGCACGCCACTCCAGAAACGAGGGCACTCCAGCTGATTTCCATCCCCTAAGGTTGACCTGCCTTCCAATCATGACACCAGCCAGGACCCAACTCTTCATGAGCCCATCCCCTACATCAATGACCATCCCATGCCAAGAACACAGAGCCTGGGGCAAAATGAAACCCGAGCAGACAACACATCACAAATAAAATTCTGAACCCTCAACCAAAATTCTTGAATCTTTACACACCCCCAAAAAACATAGGTTGTGTCCCCATCTTCTGATTGGTATCGCCAGCAGGTGGGTGTGTCTTTAAGACCAAGCCTATACAATCTAGAGGGTGTCCAACAGAATCGATGTAAAGTCTTAAATTGCATCAGACACACCCTTGCATCTCTAAATGTAGACTTGATGTTTTTTTAGAATCCTAGCCCACACTCTCTCCTCCAATACCACGTTTAAATATTTCTCCATACTCTCTTGAGAGAAGTTAAAGCTCTGTCCCCCAGACTCTGAATTAACAGGGAATAATACACTGATACACCTCATGGCCTTTTCCAAAGACAGTAATCACCACTTCCAGAGCATCTGCCACTTTAGGGGGTGCATGCTACTCCCAAAAACAGTACAGAGCTGTAAATACCTAAAGAACTGAGATCTGGGAATCCTAAAATGTTGAACCAAATTTTCAAAAGATCTCAACACTCCACTCTCATATAGGTCACTGAGTGTATTAACCTCCCTCACAATCCACTCTGACCAACAGGAAGGGGACTTATTAATACATAACGTTAGGTTCATCCATATGCTCGAGCCAACATTTAAATAAATGTCAGAATTAAACACTCTGGACACTTTTGTCCATATCGAGTGCAAGTGCGAGATAATGGGGTGTGACTTAACTTCTCTGGTTAGTTTGATAGAAAGGCTTTGCATTGGCAAAATAGGGGCAAGAACTTTCTGTTCAATACAAAACCAGGGAGGGGCTCTCTCAGGTGGAAGCGACCAATGAGCCAAATGTCTGAGAATGCATAATAAAACAAAATCTTGGGTAGGCCTAGCCCACCTTTGTCAACTGGCCTAAGTAATAACTTCAAATGTAATCTGGGACGCTTACCATTCCAAATGAAGGACTTCGCTATGCTATCAAATTGCTTGAAATAAGAGAGGGGGACATCTAAAGGGAGAGACTGTAGCAGGTAGTTGAATTTTGGATTATAATTCATTTTAATAACATTAACCTTCCCAATCATAGATAAATGTAATGAAGCACACCTGTCCACATCGCTCGAAAACCTTTTTTATTAAAGGGTCAAAATTAACTTTAACTAAATCAGACAAATTTGCTGGGAATAAAATGCCCAGATACTTAATGCCTGTTTGGGCCACTGGAAAGCGCCCGGCTGGAAAGCCGTTACTGGGCAGTATGCTGTCAGAGCCAAAGCTTCGGATTTAGACCAATGGACTTTGTATCCTGAAAACTTAGAAAAGGAATTAATAATTCTGTGGAGGCAAGGCATAGATCTAGTAGAAAAGCCCGGAGCTTTGCCTGAAGGCAAGGCCTTAATTACCTCATCAAACTCCTCCAAGGTTATTTCAGAATCAAGAGAATTTTTTTGCTCAGTCGTCAATTTAGGGAGTTCTAATGGTTCCACAAATTTTCTAATATCTTCATCAGTAGACAAAATGTGGAACTATAGAGATCAAAACAGAATTCTTTAAAAGCATTATTAATATCAATGGCCGTGGTAAAAATTTCACCACCAGCAGATTTCACTGAGGGAATGGTAGAAAAAGACTCTCTCTGTTTTATATATCTTGCCAGAAGCTTTCCTGCTTTGTCCCCCGACTCAAAGTATGACTGTCGTGCCCTGAACAACCAAAACTCCACTTTCTGTGACAAAATAGTATTATATCTGTATTTCAATCGGGTCAATTCTCTGAGGCCATCAGACAACATTCGGTGCTTCAGCTCTGCCTCAGCACTTTTAATATTCCCTTCCAACTCCACGAGTTCACGTGCTTTGGATTTTTTGGTGAATGAGGCATTTTGACCCCTAAGAACCGCCTTAAGTGCCTCCCAAGCCACACCAACAGAGGATACTGAGGACCAGTTGGTCTCCATATAAACATTGATTTCAGTCTTTAACATTTGTTGGAAATCCGGATTTTGCAAAAGGGATACATTAAAGTGGCAACTATATGATTTCTTTTTCTCTGTATGTGGCAACATCTCTAAACTCACCAGGGTGTGATCTGAGACTAAGATGTTTCCAACTGAGCAGTCAACAGCAGATGAAATGAGGGATTTATATATATATATATATATATATATATATATATATATATATATATATATATATATATTCTAGAATAAATCTTATGAATTGATGAAAAAAATTTATAGTCCCTACCAGATGGGTTCAAAAGTCGCCAGATATCTGCAAGACCAAGATTTTTACACATCCTGTGAAGCGTCAATGTTGCTCTAGAGGGCTTACACACTTTTGCTTCACTATGATCAAGGATTGAGTCCATCAATAAATTAAAGTCTCCTCCAAATATTATATCATAAGGGGTGCCAGCAGTTAGCAACATCCCTTCAAGATCTATAAAAAAGCCCTGATCATCAGCGTTAGGTGCGTAAATATTAGCCAAAATCAACCTTTGCCCCTGAATGTCTGCTAAAACAATAACGACTCTTCCTATTTTATCTTTAATCTGTTTGAGAAATTTGAATTGTAGATGTTTATTTATCAGTATAATGACTCCCCTACTCTTACTTGAACCAACACTAAAGAAAACATGTCCACCCCATATCTTCCCAAATTTTCCAGCTTCCTGTGGGGAAAGATGCATTTCTTGAAGAAAGACTGTATCATATTTCTTACACTTAAGAAAAGAAATAACCTTCCTTCTTTTTATGGGGTGCCCCAATCCATTCACATTCCATATGGACAGAGACAATCCACTCATACTAACATTTGACATATTGATATAATTAAAAAAATAAATTATGTGTCAAAAGCAAGATTATACAGACCACATTCCCCATTAATGCAACAATCAAACCCCGAACTTCCCCCTGAACAAAACAAACAGAAAAAAGAAAAATGTAAATAATGACAGCGCTAACTGGCGTCAATCCCTCTAAACTCAAAGAGTCCATGTACACCTACGAGAGGCCCTGCGTCAACTTTGCCATCGGATTGCTCAAGTACACTGCTTCTGCACATATTTTGTGAGGCAACATTACATAACAGAAAATACATTGTAAAACAGACCCCAGCCAACAGGCAGAATAAACATAAAGAACATGTAGATTAATTCACAGAACTGTCTTGAAGGTGTGTTCCTTCACAAAACAAGCTCCAGCTGATATAAAACCATTCAGTTTCCTCGGACAGACAAACAAATGTTAAGTGAGCCGGATGTTATGAGTGCGGCAGATGACGTAATCATTCTAATGTCCCTTAAAAATACTCCACAAAAATAAACTCCAGCCAACATGAGGCATAAGCACAAAGAATGATCAGAATCAACCACAGCTGACCCGAAGCAGTATTATTCAACAATACAAGCTCCAGCCGCTAGGCAGAGCCAGCACATAAAGAAACAAAACAGGCATCCCAGTCCCTCAGATGAGCAAGAGTCAAATTCACTCGGAGGTCATATAAAAAAAATACACCATGACGTCCTTTATGTGAGCATGTAGATATTTTGCGGTCATCCATAGTGTCCATTAGTGTCCCAATCTGGCCGGGAACTTCAGTGTAAAAGCAATATTCCGTCAATGCAAAAGTTTCTTGGAGTGCCATGCCACAAAACAACTCCAAGTGGTGCCCAGCTTCCTTAGACAGTCGAGACATTGAACAGCGAGTCAGTCCACTCACATAAGGAACACCCAATGGTTTACTCACCCATAGTTTGTATGAAGGTCAGT
Organism: Myxocyprinus asiaticus; assembly: GCF_019703515.2. Classification (NCBI taxonomy): domain Eukaryota; kingdom Metazoa; phylum Chordata; class Actinopteri; order Cypriniformes; family Catostomidae; genus Myxocyprinus; species Myxocyprinus asiaticus. Next base: position 2,729,930 of record NC_059348.1, on the reverse strand, counting down.
GCCTTTTTGGGGCATAAAAATACTTTGCTGCCGTCCTTGGTGTCTATTCTCAGTTTGGCCGGAAACATCAGTGCAAAAGCGATCTTCCATTGATGTAAGAGTTTCTTACATTCCTTGAACTGATCACGTTTCTCTCTTGTCCAATTCGCAAAATCCGGGAACAAGAAAATATTGTGATTCTTCCAAGAAAGCTTTCCTTTGCTCCTTGCCTCGCGTAACATAAGATCTTTATCGGATGATCTCAGAAATTTAGCCAGAATTGATTGGGACCTGTCTCCCTCAGCAGATCTGAGTTTGCTCGATTTCCAGTTTATGGCCTGTTATTTCGAGCAGACTCGGGAAGAGCTCATCCAGGAATTTCACCATATCTCTGCCCTCTTCATGCTCAGGAGTTCCAACAATTCGTATATTGTTCCTTCGATTCCTATTTTCGAGATCTTCCAGTATTACCGAAATGCATTCCAAGTCTGTTTTGGACGCGGGCAGATTAGCAGATATTTCCCTTTCCGAAGACTGCAGATAATCGATTCGTTTCTCAACATCTGTCACTCTTGTGACCAATTCAGAGAATTTTGTTTCCATCGCCATAATCGATCGACGTATTACAGCGAGATCCTCCAAGTCAGCAACAACCTTCATCAGCATCACCGAGATGTTGGACAGTTGATGCTGGATTTCTTCTCCCGACGTGCCATCCAAAGCAATCAAAAATAACTTGCTTAAATGACTGGCGTCCTGTTGCTCTGACCCCCATCATCAGCAAAAACTTTGAGAGACTAACCAGAGATTACATCTGCTCTGTGCTGCCTCTCTCTCTTGACCCATTGCAGTTTGCTTACCGCAACAACCGCTCCACTGATGATGCCATTGCATCTACAATACACACTGCTCTCTCCCACCTGGAAAAAAAGAACACTTATGTGAGAATGCTGTTTGTAGACTACTGTTGGGCCTCATGTATTCAGATAGAAGACAAAGGCAGGCCTAACACAAGTCGTAAAACCTAACTCAGCCCCCACACACCAAGTCGTAAATCTTCCTGATAAAAATCGCGCCAAAATCAAACAAAGGGAGTCCAAAACAGACTACAAATCCATGAAGCCTTGCTCACTAAAGGATCGAACTCTCAACTCCTATTGGATGAGGCACACAACAGAACGTCCCTCAAACATGACATCATCAGGAGTTGAAATACCTCTGAAATGCTTCCAGAATTCGCTTCCAGCGACTTTGTTCACCGAATATAGACGTAGCTCTTTGCTGCTCTCAGGTGCAACCTCGTGGCACAAGGAAGTAACGTCTGACTTGAAACTGTGGCCATACAATCTCCATCTCGCTGGACGAGTTGAGATTACTCTGTGTTCAACCGAACACTCTAACGGATCGAAGGAGACCACCGAGCAATTCGCATCTTCATCCGTTTGCCTACAGAAGTGAAGAGATTAAAGATTTCTCTTCCATCTTCAATCAAGTCGACATTTCTGAGTTCTCCGCCAGCCCGCCGAGAATCAACAGCTGTACCGCCCGCTGACAGAGCGAGGAAACGGCCTCCCGTCATCACCCGAGCCTCAAGGAAATGGGTCAGAGTTAAAGGATGGAGGAAAACACATTCTACCTGTGTCCTCATGCGATTCAAGTAAGAGGTTTACGTCTGGGCAGAGATAGAATATTATAGTGTGTTATTCTTGTGTTTCAAGGTTTTTGCTTGTACAGTTTACGGACCGCCATGTCCGCTCATTATTAATACTCAGGGTATTAATTATCACAAATTTGTTTTGCTGTATTGTGGTCCAACCAAATTGGATTGTTGTGCAATTTCACCATCACGGGTGAGACAGCAACTGAGTTCATCCATTAAAGAGTCAAATAACGCGGGACTTTTACGAGCCCCGCTCGTAAAACCGCGTCTCTGAATGATAAACTGAGAGCTGCTTTCTCTCCCACTATCGCAAAATCGGCTTTAGGGCTGTCACTTCTCTCTCTCTCTCTCTCTCTCTCTCTCTCTCATAATAACCACACTGACACACACACACACACACACTGTCACACACACACTTTATGTGTTATAGGATTATTTTATTTCCATATCTATCATATCACTGTTTAGTTTGTAGTTGTAAGTCGGAAGTTTATTGACTGCACTGTATTAATTATTAATTGATATTACTGCATAAATAAACTTTGTTTATATTACAAAGAGAAGTGTTTTGGTTTGTTTTGCATACGCCTGTGTCATGCTGACGGGATGTCAGTGCTCGGATTCAAACAGATTGTTTTTTTTCCCGAAAATCCATATTCTTCGGATGTCGATTTTCCTAAGAAAACAATCTAATATTGAGACTGTTATACTATCTGGTTATTAGTCCCTCATTCCAGGGTGGTGCCCCGTCAATGTTAATCCTAATTAATATTCTATTGATTTTTGATAATTGATAATTATCTTTGATAATTGTTGAATTTGAATGATCAATAAGCTAGTGTTAATTTTAATTAATGTTTCATCGATGTTAACAATTAACGATCATCTTTGATAATTGTTGATTTTAAAGGATTAAAAAAGCTAACATTGATTCTCATCAATGTTCTATTGATTTTAATAATTAGTAATTATCTTTGATAATTATTAATTATTGCTAATAACCAAACTTGCTCCTAAACGTAGCACACTACATTTACTGGAGCCCCATATGAGGTTTTAATGAGTTAGATTCAATTGATTAATCTAAATATTAATTAATAACTACAGAAATAATTATTAATTATTTCTGATAGTAACACTGATCTAAACAACCAGTAAAGCCCTACACTACAGCTCAGCATTCAACACCATAGTGCCCTCCAAGCTAGATGAGAAACTCCGGGCTCTTTATGTGTATATCAGACATTAAATTGTGTTGTGTTAATTTGATGTTATTGTAAATTGGTATATGTCTCATCACTGTCACGACTGCTATGTTGATCAGAACTGCACCCAAGAATTTCACACACCATTGCACTTGTGTATATGGCTGTGTGACAATAAAAGTGATTTGATTTGATTTTGATTTGAAATCGAGTCCCCGGTCCGCAGGCCCGCCAGAGGTTTCAGCTTGAGCACGTAAGTGTCTTTTAATGTCTCCAGAGTCTGAGGATTTTGACTTCTTTGCCATGGTTACCTCAAAGAGCAAATATGTAACTGGGTGTGTCGAATCTCACCGGTTATAACATGAAAATTATAAAAAAACCAGCAAAGTGCGCAGAGCTAGCCGCTCACACGTCTGCTTCTCACATGGCATCACCTATTTCCAGGTTTTAATCTACATTCTAAATCTCAGATCTATCAGGGTAATGCTGGAGACTCCTTAACCAGTCACATTGGCAAACAGTTCACCACACTGGACCATGACAAAGATGCCTTCCCAGGTTAATTATACATTCTATATCTTTTACTGTAATCTGATTTAGTGAGCTTTCACACTAGAGCTTTTGGTGAAGACCAAAGTATATTTGACTTCAGACTCTGGCTGATGCAAAAGCAGTTTTCGAAACTTAGGTGTGCACCAGCAAACTGCACCTGCTGTCAGGGTTTCACGGGACAAAGGGACTCAAATAGCATGTGGTGAGTGAATTTTAATAGTAAAAAATGCAACAAAAACACAACGGAACAAAAATAACCAACAGGGAAACCGACAGAGATGATCAAAAACTTGACAGAAATACCAAACTAGTGGTATATCCAGCAACAAACTAAAAAAAAAAATAAAAGAAGAAAAAAAAAAGATATACAGTATAAACACAGAGAGGGTGATGGGGATCAGGTGAGACTGCTACACAATCAAGAGATAGCAAGGAGGTGTGGTTGCGGAGCAAACGAGCAGATGTGACAGAGAGACACGACAAATCTAAAAACAAAACCATGTACTCAACAAAACAGAATTACACACACCAAACACAAAACTGCATTTATTTTAAAAGATGGTCTGGGGTACGGTTCGCAGTTGGTATGAAAGCAATTCATATAAATTCACAGCAGTGAACAGTTACTGATGATTTATCATCTGCATGCTTTGAAAGGATGTGTGTTGTGAGATGCGCTATACAAATAAAAATGTCTTGTTTCACTGACTGTAGCATATAGCATATAGCTCAGTGTATTAAACTCAACGATGGTGACAATTAACAAACACTACAGATAAAAAAGTGATGATCATTGTGATTCTAAAATACAGCACTGCTACATTATAGTAATTTCCTGGACTTGTTCAATGTGAAGTCACAGTATACAGTTGTCCATTAATTGTAATAAATTGTAGAAATACTACTGTAAAATATACAGTGCAATTCCTGCAACTAGTAGCCAGGAATATACTGTAAACCCACACTAAAAATTTTAACAGTGCAGGAACATTGAGTAAATAAATTGAAATAAGCTACCCTTTCAAAAATGTTGGCACTCTGATTCATTTAAGATCAAATACAGTATATAGTGTAGCGGGGTGAGCAAGAGACAGACATAGCGGGTGTGGCGTCAGGCCTCAGAGAGGCATTTATTGGAAATACTAATAAATATAAAATGTCCAAAAAGGGAAATAAATGGGTCCATGGGGAAATAGTGTACAAATTAAAGGGGGATCTGGTGCCCTCACAGTGAATGGGGCTATAAGTAGGCAGAGGGAGTGTCCATGGGATGGTCCAGGATGTGATTGGATGTGAATAGAAGCCAGCTTCCCAAGGAGAGGCGCGCTCTACATTTTTATGGCAGTGGTGCTTAGGCTCTATTAACATCAGGTGCGCCTCATCATCTGCAGCCCAAACAAGGCTCATTAAGTTGCACCTCTCCTCTCTCCTGCCCACTACAGTTGTGAACCTGGCTGAAGGATGGCCCTAAGAGGCGGTGGTTTTTATTCCATGAAGTCTGTGCTTATGATTATCAGGCCGGTTGATTAAAGAAAAAGAATGACTAGGCTGCAGCTTATTGATCTAATAAAGATCATAATACAGCATATAATCTAATCAGGATCTGTGGGGAAACACCCTGCAAATTCAACATGGTTTTATTTATCCTCTTGTCTGTGTCCCTAAGCCAGAAAAGCTATTAAAATGTATAACTGATTTTACCAGTTTGTATAAATAATGTTTTGTATAAATAATGCTTTTTAAAGCATTGGTTGGTTTGTTTTTAAATTATGTGACAGCAAAATGGATGGTTGGTTTTTTGTGAGGCAGATTTGGACAAAAGTGTCATCATCTTGTCAGTTGTAAGTAAGTAAACATTAATTGGAATTTCTCAAAGTTTTATAATACACATTTTAAGTATGTTTTGGTGAATTATGTCAACAACAAACAAAAGTTTTGACTTTTTTATTTTTATGTTCTAATTATTTATGACCACTGTGTTTGTGTGTGTTTGTGTGTGTGGGGGGGAGGGGGGGATGGGCTTAATGTATATTATTTGATTCCGTATTTATATTATATTGTTTATTGATTTTATGAATGGAATCAATAAAAATTGTTAATAACAAAAAATAATGGCTTGTGACCAGTGTTTGGTAATTTACTCTTAAAAAGTAATTAATTACTAACTACTAATTACATCTTCAACAGTGTAATTAGATTACTGTACTAATTACTCTGTATGAAAAGTAATTACATTACGTATTCTAATTACTTTCTAAAACCCAAATCAACCTCAGCCAGATGAACGGCCTTGTATTGCTCTTTTAATTCTTTCAAATAAATCATTCAAATAAATTATTCTTGAACTGGTATTATTCTTACTTAGTAATGCATTACACCCTACACTGCTTGTGACGAGAGACAATCTGCACATGAAAGTACACATCTTTCAGGTTGATGAATACAAACCAGACCAGAGGGCGGACATGAGACAATATCTGTCTCTGAGTCACAGTGTTGAATGAAGACTTCTTGAGTGTTCGATTCAAGGGTCTCAGGCAGGGGCTTTAATTGCGTATGGCAGGGTATGGCAGCTGCCATACCTTGGCTGCCTGGTCAATGCAAATTAATATATTTTAATTGCAGGAATAACAGAGTTTTAAATTATTTTGTGTCACAAATAATTTCTAACTGACTCAATTCCCTACTGTTTGTTTTACTACATCCACGGTTACATGCCTAACTCTGCGCATGCTCTGTAGCGCTCCAATCTTGTGGTGAGCTGTGAACAGTGGTAAACATTCCCTTACAGACCAATTTTCAAGCAATTTCACGTTCTTTATTAGTTTAGATTTATTCTTCAAAAGATGGAAGTTGGTAGCGAAAATCTTGATGGGTAATTAGGCCTATGTCACGTACACAGACAAAAAATTAAAAAAAGGCAAAAACCACCAAAACCTGAAGCAGAGAGGATCAGAATGTCAAAAAGACAGTTAAATTTGCTATCCTTTTTCAAAAGAAAAGAAGAGTGGCATGATGCTTCTAAACAAGTCAGGATGGCAACAACGACACACGAGGGCAGTTGCAGTAATAGCGAGCAGGAGCAGCTGCAGGAGGCTACCATGGCAGCAGCTATACAGGTTCACCGACAGGAGCAGGAGGCTGCCACATCAGCGGCTAGCCAGGTTCAACAGCAGGAGGAGGTAAAGCGCAGGTTGGATTTGGAGGGAGAGGTTTAGTGCTTTCAGTGGAGAAGAAGAGTTTGGGTCGTCCAGCGTCTTTAGGACATCTATGCGTATATCTCAAAATATAGACCTGCTGCACCTGTTATAAGCCTATCGTTAATATTAATTAAGCAACAATATTGACATGAAAAAGAGAAAATCAGGGATGGGATGCACAACTATTTGGACAGCAGCTCAGTTCAAGGTTAAGCAGACCTACTACCCCTGGCTTGTAATGAAAAATTTGACAGGGGGGATGAAACTAGCAAAAGAATGGGTCACGTGCACAGTAACCTCATCTGCTTCGGATATTAAAAACATTAACAGGCACTCAGAAAAAAGTATTTGAACATGCCTGGACCAAGGCTCATTTAGCAGCAGCAAACATTCTTGATAAGGCAAAAGGAGACACTTTAGTACAGGCTATAGTTAATAGTCATTCTGAACAGATAGCCAGTACAGCTCGCTTGTTCGCATGGTGTACAAGGAGGCTAAACGCCACAGGCCAGCAAATGGCTTTGAACATGAGACTGATTGCCAAGAATTAAATGGAGTTGATATGGGTAGAATTCTACATTCCAATGTTGCGTGTGCAAATATACAGAAACATATTTCAGCAGAGATGAAAAGAAAACTGTCTGAAAGAATAGTACAGTGTACACCCAAACTCAGTGTGATGCTCAGGAGTCTACCAGTTTAAACAAAAATAGTTCCTTGATCATATACCTTAGGGTTCAGTTGCCTGATATGGACAAGCCTGCAAACATTTTTACTGAACTCGTAGAGCTAGATGATCTAACTGCTGAAGGAATTGTCCGTCATCTATTATCTGCTCTGGAGTGCCTACATTTTGTGGTTAATATTTTTATAGATTTTTTTTCAAAGCAAACAAAACAAACAAATCATATATACAATAAATCAACATTAACTCCCACTACTACCCCTCCCCAATCAAGAACCCCACCCGACCCCAAAGGAACATCCCAATGGTCTTGCCTAAGTACACACTTATACAGAGAATAAAATAATAATAATAATAATGAATAAACAAATAAAAATATATAATAATATATATATACACTATATTGCCAAAAGTATTCGCTCACCCATCCAAATAATTGAATTCAGGTGTTCCAATCACTTCCATGGCCACAGGTGTATAAAATGAAGCACCTAGGCATGCAGACTGCTTCTACAAACATTTGTGAATGAATGGGCCACTCTCAGGAGCTCAGTGAATTCCAGCGTGGTACTGTGATAGGATGCCACCTGTGCAACAAGTCCAGTCGTGAAATTTCCTCGCTACTAAATATTCCACAGTCAACTGTCAGTGGTATTATAACAAAGTGGAAACGATTGGGAATGACAGCAACTCAGCCACGAAGTGGTAGGCCACGTAAAATGACAGAGCGGGGTCAGCGGATGCTGAGGCGCATAGTGCGCAGAGGTCGGCAACTTTCTGCAGAGTCAATCGCTACAGACCTCCAAAGTTCATGTGGCCTTCAGATTAGCTCAAGAACAGTGCGTAGAGAGCTTCATGGAATGGGTTTCCATGGCCGAGCAGCTGCATCCAAGCCATACATCACCAAGTGCAATGCAAAGCGTCGGATGCAGTGGTGTAAAGCACGCCGCCACTGGACTCTAGAGCAGTGACTCTAGAGAGTGACGAATCACGCTTCTCCATCTGGCAATCTGATGGACGAGTCTGGGTTTGGCGGTTGCCAGGAGAACGGTACTTGTCTGACTGCATTGTGCCAACTGTGAAGTTTGGTGGAGGGGGGATTATGGTGTGGGGTTGTTTTTCAGGAGCTGGGCTTGGCCCCTTAGTTCCAGTGAAAGGAACTCTGAATGCTTCAGCATACCAAGAGATTTTGGACAAGTCCATGCTCCCAACTTTGTGGGAACAGTTTGGGAACGGCCCCTTCCTGTTCCAACATGACTGCACACCAGTGCACAAAGCAAGGTCCATAAAGACATGGATGAGCGATTTGGTGTGGAAGAACTTGACTGGCCTGCACAGAGTCCTGACCTCAACCCGATAGAGCACCTTTGGGATGAATTAGAGCGAAGACTGCGAGCCAGGCCTTCTCGTCCAACATCAGTGTCTGACCTCACAAATGCGCTTCTGGAAGAATGGTCAAAAATTCCCATAAACACACTCCTAAACCTTGTGGAAAGCCTTCCCAGAAGAGTTGAAGCTGTTATAGCTGCAAAGGGTGGGCCGACGTCATATTAAACCCTATGGATTAAGAATGGGATGTCACTTAAGTTCATATGCGTCTAAAGGCAGATGAGCGAATACTTTTGGCAATATAGTGTATATATATATATATATATATATATATACACACACACACACACACACACACACACACACACACCCATATACATATATATATGTATATACGCATATACACATATACATACACATTCTCATACACATATATACATACACATATAATAAACATACAACTCTAAACGATATTCCTCTCTCCACAGACCTACTCTGAGAGCCCCCCAAAACCATCAAATATTTACCCCATTTCCCATTAAAAGAATCCCATATCCCCAGCCTTCTACATATTACCTCTTCGAAGGCTACCACCCTTCCCATCTCCTCGCACCACTCCCGAATTGAGGGTGCTCCCACTGACTTCCAACCCTTTAAAACAATCTGCCTGCCTATCATCACACTGGTGAGGACCCAATCTTTTATGTATTTATTGCCTACGTTGATGACCGCCCCATCACCCAAGACACAGAGTCTGAGGCAAAACGAAATCCGAATGCCCAACACGTCATATACAAAACTCTGTACCTTCAACCAAAATTCCTGAATCTCAGCGCACCACTAAAAAACATGGGCCATGTTTCCATCCTCCAACTGGCAATGCCAGCAGGTGGGTGTGTCTTTAAGACCAAGCCTATACAGTCTAGAGGGGGTCCAGTAGAATCTATGTAGAATCTTTAATTGTATAAGTTGCACCCTTGCATCTCTAGATGCAGTCTTGATGTTTTTTAGTATCCCAGCCCACACTCCATCCTCCAATACCAAATTAAAATAGAGGTTAAAAGCTCCGTCCCCCAGACTCTGAACTAGCAGGGAGTAATACACTGACGCCTCATGACCCTTTCCAAAAGCAGTAATCACCACTCCCAAAGTATCTGCCACTTTAGGTGGGTGTATGCTATTCCCAAAAATAGAACAGAGCAGGTGGCGCAACTGTAAATACCTAAAAAACTGAGATCTGGGAATCCCAAAATGTTGAGCCAAATTACCAAAGGATCTCAACACTCCACTCTCATATAGGTCACCGAGTGTATTAACCCCCCTCGCACTCTGACCAGCAGAAGGGGGACTTATCAATTCATAATTTTGGGATCAGCCATATGCTCGAGGCAGCATTCAGATAAATGTCTGAATTAAACACTCAGGACACTTTTGTCCAAACTGAGTGCAGATGCGAAATAACGGGGTGCAACTTAGCTTCTCCGGTTAGTTTGATAGAAAGGCTTTGTAATGGCGAAACTGGGGCAAGGACTTCTTGTTCAATATGAAACCAGGGAGGGGCTCGCTCAGGTGGAAGCGACCAATGAGCCAAATGCCTGAGACCAAATGCATAATAATAAAACAAAGTCTTGGGTAGACCTAGCCCACCTTTGTCAGTCTGCCTATGCAGCTTACTGAAATGTAACCTGGGATGTTTACCATTGTGAAGGACTTCGCTATGCTATCAGATTGCTTGAAATAAGAGAGGGGGACATTTTGGAATACAATTCATTTTAAGAACATTAACCTTCCCAATCATCGATAAATGTAATGAAGCCCACCTATCCACATCGCTCGAAAATCTTTTTATTATAGGGTCAAAATTAACTCTAACTAAATCAGACAAATTTGCTAGGAATAAAATACCCAAATACTTGATGTCCTGTTTGGGCCACTGGAAGGCACCCGGCTGGAAGGCGGAAGACTGGACATTACGCTGTCAGAGCCAAAGCTTCGGATTGACTTTGTATCCTGAGAATTTGGAAAAGGAATTAATAATTCTGTGGAGACAAGACATAGCTCTAGTGGGGTCAGAGACAAATAATAAAATATAATCAGAGGTTTTTGCACCATACCTCCAGAAATCACCCCTGGAAAATCATCCTCCTTTCTTATTGCGGCTGCTAATGGTTCCAGGGCAAGACAGAACAATAATGGGGAAAGAGCGCAACCCTGCCCCTATTCAGAGTAAAATAATCTGAAATTAATCCATTTGTTTGTACTGCTGCTACAGGGTGTCTATAAAGTAACTTAATCCAGCCAATAAATGTACTCCCGAACCCATATATTTCCAAAATCTTAAAAATATAATCCCATTCTACAATATCAAATGCCTTTTCGGAGTCAAGTGAGATGTCAGTGACCGGAGACTGATCATTCGCTATTGACCACATGATATCAATGAAACGCCTGATATTATCAGAAGAGCTACGACACCGGATAAACCCCACTTGATCTATATCTAAGAGATGTCATAACTTTACTTAATCAGTTAGCCAAAATTTTTACATCTAGCTGGATCAGGGAAATTGGACGGTAACTTTTACACTCGCTTGTATCTTTGTCCTTTTTAAGAATCAGACTGATCCGGGCTTGTGTCGTGGTTGGAGGAAGCTTTCCATTCTTTAATGATTTTGTATATACTTCTTGTCACGTTTTCCCTGTGTTTGCATTAACTTATGTTGAAATTCTTGTTTAGTTCCCATGTTCCTGTTTCCTGTTAGTTTGTAGTCCTTTGTAGTTTAATTTTATTATTGGTTTCCCCTGATTGTTTCCACAGGTGTTCCTCATTCCCTTATTTGCTCCTGTGTATTTAAGCCCTTGTTTTCACTGTTTCCTTTGTCAGTCTTCACATGTATTATGCTGTGCTCTGTATGTTTGTTCCCTGTGTTTTGTTTCTTTATGTTCTGAGTTACCTGGTTTACTTTTGATTTATTAAAGATGCTGCATTTAGATCCTCCATTCTCTCCTGACTTGTTACAGAAAGACTGACCTCTCATGGATCTAGCGGCAGTCAGAATTCTGCTTCTTCAACAAGGGGACCATCCTATTGAGGATAATGTCCATGAGTTTCTTGAATTAGCGAATTCAGTGCACTATCCAGACCGCTCTCTGGTGGTTTTCTTCTGGGCCGGTCTGAATGGTGCACTGAAGGAACTGATGCCTCTGGCTGATCCTCATTGGACACTCAGGGAATATGTGGAGAAGGCTCTGGAACTCTGCGGTTCCCCCTACACAGTGGATTATGGCGGGAACCCTGGGCCAAAACCTGCTTCTTCGGCTCCCTCATCCAAGTCCTCCACGTCCCCTTGCTCCAAGCTTCCCTTGGCCTCTGTCTCCAAGTTGAATGATCTGCCACTGATGTCAGTGCGTAGGGTCATGAAGACCCTACCTCTCAAATTGCCAATGCCCATGCCTGCCACGGCCAACGAGCCAACGCCCACGCCTGCCACGGCCAACGAGCCAACGCCCATGCCTGCCACGGCCAACGAGCTGCCAGCCTCGTTCATCCCAGAGCCAGCGTTGCAAGCCTCGTCCGTCCCAGAGCCAGCGTTGCAAGCCTCGTCCGTCCCAGAGCCAGCGTTGCCAGCCTCATCCGTCCCAGAGCCAGTGTTGCCAGCCTCGTCCATCCCAGAGTCAGCATTGCCAGCCTCGTCCGTCCCAGAGCCAGCGTTGTCAACTTCGGCCATCCGGAGGAGGATAAGAAGGCTTCTGGTCCCAAGTCTCTTCCCATGTACACGACCACAGAGGTCATTCCCGAGTCTCAGCCAGTGTTTACAACCACAGAGGTCGTTCCCCAGGCTCCACCCATGCCCACAACCACAGAGGTCGTTCCCGAGTCTCTGCCCATGCTTACGACCACAGAGGTCGTTCTCGAGTCTCTGCCCATGCCCACAACCACAGAGGTCGTTCCCGAGTCTCTGCCAGTGTTCACGACCACAGAGGTCGTTCCCGAGTCTCTGCCCATGCTCACAACCACAGAGGTCATCTCTGAGTCTCTGCCCATGCTCACAACCACAGAGGTCGTCTCTGAGTCTCAGCCAGTGTTTACGACCACAGAGGTCATTCCTGAGTCTCAGCCAGTGTTTACGACCACAGAGGTCGTTCCCGAGTCTCCGCTCATGCCCACGATCACAGAGATCATTCCCGAGTCTTTGTCAGTGTTCACGACCACAGAGGTCGTTCCCGAGTCTCTGCCCATGCTCATGACCACAGAGGTCATCTCCAAGTCTCTGCCAGTGTTCACGACCACAGAGGTCGTTCCCGAGTCTCTGCCCATGCCCACGACCACAGAGGTTGTTCCCGAGTCTCTGCCAGTGTTCACGACCACAGAGGTCGTTCCCGAGTCTCCGCCCATGCTCATGACCACAGAGGTTGTTCCCGAGTCTCTGCCCATGCTCACAAATACAGAGGTCATTCCCGAGTCTCTGCCCATGCTCATGACCACAGAGGTCGTTCCCGAGTCTCTGCCCATGCTCACAAATACAGAGGTCGTTCCCGAGTCTCTGCCCATGCTCACGACCACAGAGGACGTCTCCGAGTCTCTTCCCATGTTTGCGCCCACGGAGGTCATTTCCCAGTCATCCAGGATTCTTTATCTTGAGCCTACCATGGCTTCACCTTCCATGGCTGCGCCCCTTGAGCCTCCCACGCCCCAGAGACTATTCCTCCAGCGGCTCTGCCCCCAGAGACTATTCCTCCAGCGGCTCCGCCCACTCCCCCAGAGACTCCTCCTCCAGCGGTTCTGTCCGCCTTACCAGTGACACACATTCCCCATTAGTGCAACAATAAAACCCCGAACAAAACAAACAGAAAAAAGAAAAACGTGTGCATTAACCCCGTGCACGGCAGCGCCAACCGGCGTCAATCCCTCTAAACTCAAAAGGTCCATGTACGCCTACAAGAGCCCCCGCAACAACTTTGCCATCAGATTTCTCAAGTCCGGTCCTTCTGCACAAATTTTGTGAGGCAAAATTATATAACAGAAAATACTTTGTAAAACATACACAGCAAATAGGCAGAATAAACACAAAGAACGTGTAGATTCATTCACAGAACTGTCTCGAAGGTGTGTTCCTCCACAAAAAACTTCCAGCTGATATAAAGCCATTCAGTTTCCTCGGACAGACAAACAATTGTTCAGTGAGCCAGCTGTTATGAGTGCAGCAGATGACGTAATCATTCTAATGTCCCTTAAAAATATTCCACAAAAACAAACTCCAGCCAAAGGAGGCGCAAGCACAAAGAACAAACAGATTAATCCACAACTGTCCCATGTTATTCCACAAAACAAGCTTCAGCCGCTAGGTGGAACCAGGACAAAAAGAAACAAAATAGGCATTCCGGTTCCTCGGATGATCAAGAGTCAAATTCACTCAGAGGCCGCGTAGAAAAAAAAAACACCATGACATACTCAGTCCGTCAACTTTATAAAGGACGTCCTTTATGTGAGCATGTAGATATTTTGCAGTAATCCATAGTGTCCATTCTCAATCTGGCTGGGAACTTCAGAGTAAAAGCGATCTTCCGTCAATACAAAAGTTTCTTGAAGGAGTCATGCCACAAAACAAACTCCAGCCGCTAGGCAGAGCCAACGCAAAAAGAAACAAAAATGGCGCCCAGCTTCCTTAGATAGTCAGTCCATTCACATAAGAAACGCCCAATGGTTTTACTCGCCCATAGTTTCTATGTAGGCTAGTGCCTTTTTGGGGCATAAAAATACTTTGCTGCCGTCCTTGGTGTCTATTCTCAGTTTGGCTGGAAACATCATCTTCTGTTGATGTAAGAGTTTCTTACATTCCTTGAACCGATCGCGTTTCTCTCTTGTTGAATTCACAAAGTCCAGGAACAAGAAAATATTGTGATTCTTCCAAGAAAGCTTTTCTTTGCTCCTCTCCTGGCGCAACACAAGATCTTTATCGGATGATCTCAGAAATTTGGCCAGAATTGATCGGGGCCTGTCTCCCCCAGTAGATCCACGAGCCGGGACTCTGTGAGCTTGCTCGATTTCCAGCTTATGGCCTGTTATGTCGAGCAGACTCGGGAAGAGTTCATCCAGGAATTTCACCATATCTCTGCCCTCTTCATGCTCAGGAATTCCAACAATTCGTATATTGTTCCTTTGGCTCATATTTTTGAGATATTCCAGTTTTTCCAAAATGTGTTGCAGGTCTATTTTGGACGCGGGTGGATTAGCGGATAATTCCCTTTCCGATGTTTCCAAATAATCGATCCATTTTTCAACTTCTGCCACTCTTGTAACCAACTCAGAGAATTTTGTTTCCATCGCTGTAATCGTATTACAGCGAGATCCTCCAAGTCAGCAACAACCTTCGTCAGAATCGCCAAGATGTTGGACAGTTGATGCTGAATTTCTTCTCCTGACGTGCCTTCCAAATCGAGTCCCCGGCTCGCAGGCCCGTCAGAGGTTTCAGCTAGAGCAAGTAAGTGTCTTTTAATGTCTCCAGAGTCTGAGGATTTTGACTTCTTTGCCATGTTTACCTCAAAGAGCAAATATGTAACTTGGTGTATCGAATCTCACTGGATTATAACAAGAAAGTAATTAAAAAATTAGCAAAGTGCGCAGAGCTTGTCGCTCACACATCTGCCTCTCACATGGCGTCACGTGACCCCCCTGGAGCGCCTACATTTGACTCAGGAATTTCTCTCTAAAACTCTCAGAGTAGTGTGTGATGGTGCTTCTGTCATATTTGGGCACAAAAGCAGAGTAGTAAGTAGGCTCAAGGCTATTTTCCCTAATAATACTGTTTGGCACTGCTCAGCCCATTGGCTTGTGTTCGCAGTAGGTGACGCAGTGAAAGAGATGGGCGCTGTCAATTATATTAAAATATTGATGGACAAGCTATATTCAATTTATAGCACATCTAACAAAACCGAATGGAGCTGAGAGAGTCTGCAGAGAGTTTAGATGTCCAGCTATGCAAAATCATATAATGAGTTTTTAAACGAGACTTAAAAACAGATACAGATTCAGCAGATCTAATCTCCCAGGGCAGGCTGTTCCATAATCGTGGGGCCTTCACTACAAACACTTTATCACCTTTAGCTTTACATCTTGATCTTGGAATAGCCAACAGTTCGTGACAAGAATATCTAACTGGTCTAATTGTTTCATAAGGTTTTAAAAGTTTGTAACACGACAGTTTTTTTGTTGAAGAGGAGGATATCTCATCTCCAACAGATACTACAAATTTCCTATTTGACAAATAGGTAACAAACCAGTCTAAAGCCACCCCAGATATTCCCACCCATCTCTTCAATTGCCCCCCTGAATAATAAGACTGTCTATGTCAAAAAAGTCAAATGTTTTATGGGACATACTGTGTTGCTTGTTTTAATCATCTAAACCTATCTTTACAGCTATCTGAGCATTTAACTAGAAGAATGATGAAGGTAGAATCCAGGCAGGTGGGAAAACATGAATCTGCCCAGTTATTACCCCCCTGAAAAATAAGACTGTCTATATCAAAAGAGTCAAATGCTTTATAGGGCATACAAAGTTGCTTGTTTAATCCACCAAACGCCTTTTTATGACTATCTGAGCAACCAGTCAAAACAATAAGGGAGATAGAATCCAGACAGGTAGGTTAAATGACCCCGCCCAGTAGGGTTGGGAACCGAAAACTTGTTCAGAACCGGTTCCATTCTTTAAAAAATACCGGAATCGGATGATCTTCGTGACTTTCGGTTCCATTAACGGTTCTCTGCGTGCAATTTTCCGCCGATGCGGCTGGAAAAGCGTCCTGAAATAGTCTGACAGTGTTTCCAGCAGCACATCTCTGCAGCAGCGCTGCCCTCTACTGACTCTACACCGTAAAACACAGTTCTACCAGTGCATTTGATTCCTGATCTCGAGCAGGCTCTTTTGAATCTACAGGTGCATCTCAATAAATTAGAATGTCGTGGAAAAGTTCATTTATTTCAGTAATTCAACTCAAATTGTGAAACTCGTGTATTAAATAAATTCAATGCACACAGACTGAAGTAGTTTAAGTCTTTGGTTCTTTTAATTGTGATGATTTTGGCTCACATTTAACAAAAACCCACCAATTCACTATCTCAAAAAATTAGAATATGGTGACATGCCAATCAGCTAATCAACTCTAAACACCTGCAAAGGTTTCCTGAGCCTTCAAAATGGTCTCTCAGTTTGGTTCACTAGGCTACACAATCATGGGGAAGACTGCTGATCTGACAGTTGTCCAGAAGACAATCATTGACACCCTTCACAAGGAGGGTAAGCCACAAACATTCATTGCCAAAGAAGCTGGCTGTTCACAGAGTGCTGTATCCAAGCATGTTAACAGATGCACAACCAACCGAGAGAACCGCAGCCTTATGAGGATTGTCAAGCAAAATCGATTCAAGAATTTGGGTGAACTTCACAAGGAATGGACTGAGGCTGGGGTCAATGCATCAAGAGCCACCACACACAGACGTGTCAAGGAATTTGGCTACAGTTGTCTTATTCCTCTTGTTAAGCCACTCCTAAACCACAGACAACGTCAGAGGCGTCTTACCTGGGCTAAGGAGAAGAAGAACTGGACTGTTGCCCAGTGGTCCAAAGTCCTCTTTTCAGATGAGAGCAAGATTTGTATTTCATTTGGAAACCAAGGTCCTAGAGTCTGGAGGAAGGGTGGAGAAGCTCATAGCCCAAGTTGCTTGAAGTCCAGTGTTAAGTTTCCACAGTCTGTGATGATTTGGGGTGCAATGTCATCTGCTGGTGTTGGTCCATTGTGTTTTTTGAAAACCAAAGTCACTGCACCCGTTTACCAAGAAATTTTGGAGCACTTCATGCTTCCTTCTGCTGACCAGCTTTTTAAAGATGCTGATTTCATTTTCCAGCAGGATTTGGCACCTGCCCACACTGCCAAAAGCACCAAAAGTTGGTTAAATGACCATGGTGTTGGTGTGCTTGACTGGCCAGCAAACTCACCAGACCTGAACTCCATAGAGAATCTATGGGGTATTGTCAAGAGGAAAATGAGAAACAAGAGACCAAAAAATGCAGATGAGTTGAAGGCCACTTTCAAAGAAACCTGGGCTTCCATACCACCTCAGCAGTGCCACAAACTGATCACCTCCATGCCACGCCGAATTGAGGCAGTAATTAAAGCAAAAGGAGCCCCTACCAAGTATTGAGTACATATACAGTAAATGAACATACTTTCCAGAAGGCCAACAATTCACTAAAAATGTTTTTTTTTTATTGGTCTTATGATGTATTCTAATTTTTTGAGATAGTGAATTGGTGGGTTTTTGTTAAATGTGAGCCAAAATCATCGCAATTAAAAGAACCAAAGACTTAAACTACTTCAGTCTGTGTGCATTGAATTTATTTAATACATGAGTTTCACAATTTGAGTTGAATTACTGAAATAAATGAACTTTTCCATGACATTCTAATTTATTGAGATGCACCTGTAGTTCGATTTCCGAAAGAATCATCCTAATGAGCCGGTTCTTTTGAATCTACAGCCCAAAACATACAGCGCTTACGGTACAGTTCGATTCCCAAAAGAATCATTCTAATGAGCTGGTTCTTTTGAATCTACAGCGCAAAACATATAGCGCTTCCATTTATAGTCCAATATATGAGTAATCTTTATACTGATGTGCAAGTTATGAATGTCCAACTCGAAATTAAATAAGAACTGTTGAAATCTCACAAGCCTGAAGTACAACATTAGGCTACAAAATACAGTCTAAACTGTCCCTGGAACTGTGACTGTTTATTTAATGATCAGCTGTGAGACTTAAATCAAGCAGTGCAGTTACTGAATAGTATGACAATGTATAATTAAAGATACATGAGATTTGTTGTAATAAGTATAATTTTCTAAAATAATAAATGAATTAATTAAATATAAAGAATAGTTAAAGAAAACACTTCACCAATGCCATAGCTCAAAACAGAAACAAACCTAGACAGTAACTAAAATGATAAACAAGAAAGAAAGAAAAGAAAAAAAAAAGAAAAAAGAAAGAGGGCATTACTTAAATTAAAAGAAAATTACACATTAAAGTAAAAAGTTTGTAGGCCGTGCAAATTGTACATGTTCTGAGTGCTTTTTTGTTAAGAGAAGATGAAATTGTAATCAAATAATGTTTTATCTCTTGTAAGAATACCAAAAAAATAGGTTTACAATTCAAAAACTTACATTTATGAATATAAAATCTACATAGGAAAATAATTAGATTTATTATAAAGCAGGCATTTGGATCCGCTTCAACAAATCCAAAAATAATAGTTTTGAGATTCATTGAAAAACTTTGCAAGATGTTGCTTGAGATAAACAAATTAATATCTTTCCAAAGTTGCAGAGTATAACTGCACGACCAAAACAAATGAAGAGGAGTTTCAGTGTCATTCTGACAAAAAGAGCAATTAGTGTCAAAATCAGATCTGAATTTTTTCTTTAAGATATTTTTGACAGGGTAAATATTATGAATTCATTTAAAAGATATATCTTTTACTTTGTTTCTGAGGAAAAATCTTTGTTGCATGGACCATATATTTTTCCTATTTAAATGATCAAAGAGTCCATTCCAATATGAGACTGCAGGAGGGGCAGAGGCAATGTTCTCAAGGAATAGAGCTCTTATTTTATGATTCCTTCCTTTTTTTTCCAGTGAAACATATCTCACCAATAGGTGTGTTTACAGTTTCAGGAGAGGGTAATGAACCTAAAGAGAGAGTATTATTTTTGAAAAGCACGTGTATGCCAGATGGAATAGTATCCATAATTGTGGCAAACTCTTTAAGAGTTACTGGTATATTATATTCTGAAAGAAATTCTGTATACCTAAAAAGCAGACCTTCATTATTAAAGAGCTGTCTAACATGAAATATTCCATTACTGAATCAGTGATTATCGAACAAAGATTTATTCTTAAATAAAATGTTCCTATTGTTCTATATGTAACACCGATGAGGAGAAAAATTATGCTTGTAAATTAGAGTCCATGCCAAAAGAACTTGTTGGTGAAAGTTAGATAGCTTGACAGGGAGTTTTTGAATATCATCACTTTGTGCCACCAAGTTGTGAGAAGGCAAGCTGAGGGAAAAGATTCCAAATAGAGGTGGGATTTTTAAGGAATCGATTAAGCCAGTTTATTTTAATTGTGTTATTTAGTGAGCTAAAATCAATGAAGTTTAAGCCACCCTTTTTCAAATAATGAGATTTGTTTTTCCATAAAAATTTAATTAAGATTCCATCACACGTGGGCTTATCAACGTACAATGACTGAGCGGCATAAGTTAGGCGAGACAGACCCTCTGCTTTAACAAGCAAACCTCTGGAGGGGAGTACGTTGACGCCATGCAAAGGGCAGACGTGTGAGAGACAGCTCTGCACACTTTGCTAATTCTTTAAAATTATTTTCATGATATAATCCGGTGAAATTTGATACACCCAGTTACACATTTACTGTTTGAGGCAAAAATGGCAAAGAAGTCAAAATCCTCGGGCTCTGGAGACATTAAAAGACACTTACGGGTTCAAGATGAAAGCCCAGACAGGCCTGTGGACCGGGGACTCGATTTGGATGGCGCGGTGGGAGAAGGAATCCAGCGTCAACTGTCCAACATGTCGGTGATGTTGACGAAGGTACTTGCGCACTTGGAGGATCTTGCTGTAATACGTCGATCGATTACGGTGATGGAAATAAAATTCTCTGAGCTAGTCACAAGAGTGACAGATGTTGAAAAATGAATAGATTTTTTGGAGTCATCAGAGAGGGAATTAGCTGCTAATCTGCCCGCGACCAAAGTTGATTTGGAACTTGTTCTTGAAAAGCTTGAAGATCTTGAGAATAGAAACCGCAGGAATAACATTAGAATTGTTGGAATTCCTGAGCATGAGGAGGGCAGAGATATGGTGAAATTCCTAGAGGAGCTTTTCCCGAGTCTGCTTGACATAACAGGCCACAAGCTGGAAATCGAGCAAGCTCACAGAGTCCCATCTCACAGATCTGCTGAGGGAGGAAGGCCCCAATCGATTCTGGCCAAATTTTTGAGATCATCTGATAAAGATCTCGTATTGCACCAGGTGAGGAGCAAAGGAAAGCTTTCTTGGAAGAATTACAATATTTTCTTGTTCCCGGACTTTGCGAACTCGACAAGAGAGAAACGCGATCGGTTTAGGGAATGCAAGAAACTCTTACATCAGCGGATCATCACTTTTGCTCTGTTGTTTCCAGCCAGACTGAGAATAAACACCAAGGATGGCAGCAAAGTATTTACATGTCCCAATCAGGCAATGCCTTTTATTGAAACAATGGGTGAGTAACCATTGGGTGTTTTTCTTGTGAGTGGATTGACTCACTGTACATACTCTGGCTTTCGGAGGAAGCTGGGCGCCATTTTTGTTTCCTTTTGCGTTGGCTCCGCCGAGTGGTTGGAGTTTGTTTTGTTTTGTGGATTAACACTTTTCCTTAAAGAAAGTTTTGCATTGACGGAAGATCACTTTTACAATGAACGGATGACTGCAAAATATCTAAATGCCCACACAAAGGATGTCTTTTATAAAGTTGGCGGACTGTGTAAATCATGGGATATACTTTTATGCGGCCTCCGAGCGAATTGACTTTTTTTTATTTTTTTTTTTTTTATTAACATTTTTATTGATTTCTAAATTAACACAAAAAATACAACAAAATCTATATAATGAATCAAACACTTTAAACATTAACCCCCCCCCCATATCCCCTCCCCCTACCAAACTCTCAACCCACCCTGACCCCCCCACGAACACCCCTGTGGTCAACAGAATATAGACACACACACAGAAAACTAAAACAACAACCTTAAATAACATACAATAATCAAGTATAATAAAAAAAAAAATAAAAAAAACCTCTAAATTACTTCCTCCACTGCCCCACCTCGAGATTCCCTCAAAAATGCTAAATAATTGCTCCATTTCTTATTGTAAGATTCCCTAACCCCCATCCTAATGCTTGACCCCTCCTCGAAGGCAGCCACCCTCCCCATCTCCGCGCACCACTCCGGGAACGAGGGTGCTCCATCCGACTTCCATCTCCTCAAAATAACCTGCCTACCAGTCATCACACTGGTCAAAACCCAGTCCTTCATGTACTTATCTACCAAATCCATGACTTCCCTATCTCCCAAAATACAGAATCTGGGGCAGAACAAGACCTGAGTGCCCAACACATCACACACAAAACTTTGCACTTTCAGCCAAAATTCTTGGATCTTAAGGCACCCCAAAAAACATGAATGGTGTCTCCATCTTCAGTATGGCATCGCCAGCAGATGGGTGTGTCCTTAAGACCAAGCCTATACAATCTAGAGGGGGTCCAATAAAATCTATGTAAAATCTTAAATTGCATAAGGCGAACCCTTGCATCTCTAGATGCAGACTTCATGTTTTTTAGAATCCTTGCCCACACTCCCTCCTCCAATAACAAATTTAAATCTTCCTCCCATAATCTTTAGAGAATTTAAAGCTCCGTCCCCTAGACTCTGAATTAACAGGGAGTAATACACTGATGCCTCATGACCCTTCCCAAAAGCAGCAATCACCACTTCCAGAGTATCTGCCGCTCTAGGGGGGTGTATGGTACTCCCAAAAACAGAGCAGAAAAGGTGGCGCAGCTGTAAATACTTATAAACTTGAGATCTGGGAATCCCAAAATGTTGAATCAAATTTTCAAAAGATCTCAATACTCCACCCTCATACAGGTCACCAAGTGTATTAACCCCCCTCACAATCCAATCTGACCAACAGAAAGGGGACTTATTAATACATAGTTTAGGGTTCAGCCATATGCTCGAGGCTATGTTTAAATAAATATCAGAATGAAACACTCTTGACACTTTTGTCCATATCGAGTGCAAATGCAAAATAACAGGGTGCGACCAGCTAGTTTAATCGAAAGGCTTTGCAGTGGCGAGATAGTGGCAAGTCCTTTTCAATACAAAACCAGGGAGGAGCTCTCTCAGTTGGAGGCGACCAATGAACCAAATGTCTAAGACTGAATGCATAATAATAAAATAAAATCTTGGGTAGGCCTAACCCACCTTTGTCAATCGGCCTATGTAACTTACTGAAATTTAACCTGGGATGATTACCATTCCAAATGAAGGACTTTGCTATGCTATCAAATTGCTTTAAATAAGAGAGGGGGACATCTACAGGGAGAGATTGTAGCAGGTAGTTACATTTTGGAATACAATTCATTTTAATAACATTAACCTTCCCAATCATCGATAAGTGTAATGAAGCCCACCTTTCCACATCATTCGAAAAACTTTTTATTAAGGGATAAAAATTAACTCTAACTAAATCAGACAAATTTGATGGGAATAAAATTCCCAAATACTTAATTCCCTGTTTGGGCCACTGGAAGGCACCCAGCTGGAAGGCCGTTACTGGACAGTACGCTATCAAAGACAAAGCTTTGGATTTAGACCAATTGACTTTGTATCCTGAGAATTTGGAAAAGTAGTTAATAATTCTGTGGAGGCAAGGCATAGATCTAGTAGGGTCGGAGACGAATAATAAAATATCATCTGCGTAAAGCAGAAGCTTATGCGCCACACCTCCCGCCGTCACCCCTGGAAAATCATCCTCCTTTCTTATC
The DNA here is from genome assembly GCF_019703515.2 of Myxocyprinus asiaticus. NCBI lineage: Eukaryota > Metazoa > Chordata > Actinopteri > Cypriniformes > Catostomidae > Myxocyprinus > Myxocyprinus asiaticus. Next base: position 2,706,650 of record NC_059348.1, on the reverse strand, counting down.
GCGGCTGCTAATGGTTCCAGGGCAAGACAGAACAATAATGGGGAAAGAGGGCAACCCTGCCAGGTGCCCCTATCCAGAGTAAAATAATCTGAAATTAATCCATTTGTTTGTACCGCTGCTACAGGGTGTTTATAAAGTAACTTAATCCAACCAATAAATGTACTCCCGAACCCATACCTTTCCAAAATCTTAAAAAGATAATCCCATTCTACCATATCAAATGCCTTTTCGGCGTCAAGAGAGATGGCAGCAACCGGAGGTTGATCATTCGCTACTGACCACATGATATTGATGAGACGCCTAATATTATCAGAAGAGCTACGGCCTTGAATAAACCCCACCTGATCTATATGTATAAGTGATGTCATAACTTTACTTAATTGATTAGCCAGAATTTTGGACAAAATTTTTACATCTAACTGGATTAGGGAAATTGGGTGGTAACTTTTACGCTCGCTTGGATCTTTGTCCTTTTTTAGAATCAGACTGATTCGGGCTTGTGTCATGGTTGGTGGAAGCTTTACATTCTTTAATGATTCCGTATAAACTTCTAACAAAAGTGGAGCCAGTTCTGTAGCATAAGATTTGAAAAACTCAGAGGAAAAACCATCAGGCCCCGGAGCCTTGCCTGTAGGCAAGGCTTTAATTATCTCATCAAGCTCCTCCAAGGTTATCTCAGAATCAAGAGAATTTTTTTTGCACAGTCATCAGTTTAGGGAGATCTAATGGTTCCACAAAGTTCCTAATATCTTCATCAGTGGATGAAGACGTGGAACCATAGAGATCAAGATAAAACTTTTTAAAGGCATTATTAATATCAATAGCCAAGGTAAATATTTCACCACAAGCAGATTTCACTGAGGGAATGATAGAAAAAGACTCTCTCTGCTTTATATATCTAGCCAAAAGTTTTCCTGCTTTGTCACCCGACACAAAGTATGACTGTCTTGCCCTGAATAACCAAAACTCCACTTTCCGTGACAAAATAGTATTATATCTATATTTCAATCGGGTTAATTCTCTGAGGCCATCAGATGACATTCGGTGCTTCAGCTCTGCCTCAGTACTTTTAATATTTCCTTCCAACTCCACAAGCTTTGGATTTTTAATGAATGAGGCAGACTGTATGATCCGACCCCTAAGAACCGCCTTAAGTGCCTCCCAAGCCACGCCCACAGAGGATACTGAGGACCAGTTGGTCTCCATATAAACATTGATTTCAGTCTTTAACATTTGTTGGAAATCAGGATTTTGCAAAAGGGACACATTAAGGCGCCAACTATATGATTTCCTTTTCTCTGTATATGGCAACACCTTTAAACTCACCAGAGCATGATCTGAGACTAAGATATTTCCAATTGAGCAATCAACAACAGATGAAATGAGGGATTTGGATATAAAAAAAAAAATCTATTCTGGAATAAATCTTATGGACTGATGAAAAAAATGTATAGTCCCTACCAGATGGGTTCAAAAGTCTCCAAATATCTGTAAGACCAAGATTTTTACACATCCTGCGAAGCGTCAATGTTGCTCTAGGGGACTTACACACTTTTGTTTCACTATGATCAAGGACTGAGTCCATCAAAAGATTAAAGACTCCTCCCAATATTATATCATGAGGGGTGCCAGCAGTTTGCAGCATCCCTTCAAGATCTATAAAAAAGCCCTGATCATCAGTGTTAGGTGCGTAAATATTAGCCAAAATCAACCTTTGCCCTTGAATTTCAACTAACACAATAATTACTCTTCCTAATTTATCTTTAATCTGTTTGAGAAATTTGAATTTTAGATATTTATTTACCAATATAATGACTCCCTTGCTCTTACTTGAGCCAGCACTAAAAAAAACATGTCCACCCCATATCTTCCCAAATTTTTCAGCTTCCTGTGGGGAGAGATGTGTTTCTTGAAGAAACACTATATCATATTTCTTACGTTTAAAAAAAGAAATAACCTTCCTTCTTTTATGGGGTGCCCCAACCCATTTACATTCCACGTGGATAGAGATAGTACACTCATATTAACAACTGACATATTGATATAATAAAAAAAATAAACTGTGTGTCAAAAACAAAATTATACAGACCACATTCCCCATTAGTGAAACAATCAACGCTCAAACATCCCCCCGAACAAAACAAACCAGCGACAATCACTTTAAACTCAAAAGGTCCATGAACGCCCACAAGCCCCCACGACAACTTTGCCATCGGATTGCTCAATTTTGCCTCACAAATTTGTGAGGCAAAATTACATAACAGAAAATACTTTGTAAAATAAACCCAGTCAATAGGAATAAATACAATAAACACAAAGAACGTGTAGATTCATTCACAGAACTGTCTCAAAGGTGTGATCTTCCACAAAACAAATTCCAGCTGATATAAAACCGTTCAGATTCCTTGGACAGACAAACGAATGTTCAGTGAGCCGGCTCTTATGAGTTCAGCGTATGACGTAATCATTCCAATGTCTCGTAAAGAAAACTCAACAAAACAAACTACATCCAGCAGGAGGAATAAGCATGAAGAACAAACAGATTAATCCACAGCTGTTCCAAAGGAGTATTATTCAATAGAACAAGCTCCAGCCGCTAGGCGGAACCAATACAAAAAGAAACAAAACCGGCATCCCGGTTCCCTGGATGGTCGAGTCAATTCACTCGGAGGCCTCATAAAAGTATATACCATGACTTACATAATCCGTCAACTTTATAAAAGACATCCTTTGTGTGAGCATGTAGATATTTTGCGGTCATCCATAGTGTCCACTCTCAATCTGTCCGGGAACTTCAATGCAAATGTAATCTTTCATCAATGCAAAAGTTTCTTTAAGGAAAAGTGTTATTCACAAAACAAGCTCCAGCCAGTCAGACCCACTCACATGAGAAACATCCAACGGTTTACTCAGACATTGATTCTATAAAAGACATTGCCAGATTTGGACATGTAAATACTTTGCGACCGACCTTCGTTTCTATTCTCAGTTTGGCCGGAAACATCAGAGCGAACGAGATCTTTTTCCGATGTAAGAGTTTCTTACATTCCTTGAACCGATCGCGTTTCTCTCTTGTCGAACTCGCAAAGTCCGGGAACAAGAAAATATTATGGTTCTTCCAAGAAAGCTTCCCTTTGCTCCTCGCTGGCGCAACACCAGATCTTTATCGGAAGATCTCAGAAATCTGGCCAGAATCGATCGGGGCCTGTCTCCCTCAGCAGATCTGTGATTTGCTGAATTTTCGATTATTCTCATGTTATAATCTGGTGAAATTTGATACACCCAGTTACACATTTGTCCTTTGTTGCAAAACATGGCAAAGAAGTCAAAATCCTCGGGCTCTGGAGACATTAAAAGACACTTACGTGTTCAAGATGAAAGCCCCGACAGGCCTACAGACCGGGGACTCGATTTGGAAGGCGCGGTGAGAGAGAAGATCCAGCATCAGTTGTCCAACATGTCGGTGATGTTGACGAACATTCTTGCTGACTTGGAGGATCTCACTGTAATACGTCGATCGATCACGGCGATGGAAATAAAATTCTCTGAGTTAGGTAATGTAAGAAACTCTTACATCAGAAAAAGATCTCGTTTGCTCTGATGTTTCCTGCCAAACTGAGAATAGAAACGAAGGACGGTCGCAAAGTATTTACATGTCCAAATCTGGCAATGTCTTTTATAGAATCAATGACTGAGTAAACCACTGGATGTTTCTCATGTGAGTGGGCCTGACTCGCTGTACCTAACTCTTGAGGAAGCTGGGTGAAATTTTGGATTTTTTGCATTGGCTCCGCCGTGCGGCTGGAGCTTGTTTTGTGAATAACACTTTTCCTTAAAGAATCTTTTGCATTGATGGAAGATTACATTTGCATTGAAGTTCCCAGCCAGTTGAAAGTGGACACTACGGATGACCGCAAAAAATTTACATGCTCACACAAAGGATGTCTTTTATAAAGCTGATGGATTATGTAAGTCATGGTATATACTTTTATGCAGCCTCCGAGTGAATTGACTTGACCATCCGGGGAACCGGGATGCCGGATTTGTTTCTTTTTGTATTGGTTCCGCCTAGCGGCTGGAGCATGTTCTGTTGAATAACACTCATTTGGAACAGCTGTGGATTAATCTGTTCGTTCTTCGTGCTTATTCCTTCTGCTGGCTGTAGTTTTTTTTTTTTTTTTTTTTTTTTTTTACGGGACATTGAATGATTACGTCATCCGCTGAACTCATAACAGCCGGCTCACTGAACATTCGTTTGTCTGTCCGAGGAATCTGAACGGTTTTATATCAGCTGGAATTTGTTTTGTGGAAGATCACATCTTTGAGACAGTTCTGTGAATGAATCTACACATTTTTTGTGTTCATTCTTCCTATTAACTGGGTTTATTTCACAAAGTATTTTCTGTTATGTAATTTGGCCTCACAAATTTGTGAGGCAAAATTGAGCACTCCGATGGCAAAGTTGTCGTGGGGGCTCGTGGGCGTTCATGGACCTTTTGAGTTTAGAGGGATTGACGCCGGTTGGCGCTGTCGTGCGCGGGGTTAATGCGCACATTTTTCTTTTTTCTATTTGTTTTGTTCCGGGGGATGTCCGGGGGTTGATTGTTTCACTAATGGGGAATGTGGTCTTCATAATTTTTTTTCACACACAATTTTTTATTTTTATTATATCAATATGTCAAATGTTAATATGAGTGTACTATCTCTCTCCACATGGAATGTGAATGGGTTGGGGCACCCCATAAAAGAAGGAAGGTTATTACTTTTCTTAAACGTAAGAAATATGATATAGTGTTTCTTCAAGAAACACATCTCTCCCCGCAGGAAGCTGAAAAATTTGGGAAGATATGGGGTGGACATATTTTCTTTAGTGTTGGCTCAAGTAAGAGCAAGGGAGTCATTATATTGATTAATAAACATTTACAATTCAAATTTCTCAAACAGATTAAAGATAAATTAGAAAGAGTAATTATTGTTTTAGCTGAAATTCAAGGGCAAAGTCTGATTTTGGCTAATATTTACGCACCTAACGTTGATGATCAGGGCTTTTTTATAGATCTTGAAGGGATGTTGCAAACCGCTGGCACCCCTCATGATATAATATTGGGAGGAGACTTCAATCTTTTGATGGATTCAGTCCTTGATCATAGTGAAGCTAAAGTGTGTAAACCTCCTAGAGCAACACTGACGCTTCACAGGATGTGTAAAAATCTTGGTCTTTCAGATATTTGGAGACTTTTGAACCCATCCGGTAGGGACTATACATTTTTTTCATCAGTCCATAAGATTTATTCTAGAATAGATTTTTTTTTTATATCCAAATCCCTTATTTCATTTGTTGTTGATTGCTCAATTGGAAACATTTTAGTCTCAGATCACACCCTGGTGAGTTTAGAGATGTTGCCACATATAGAGAAAAAGAAATCATATAGTTGGTGCCTTAATGTGTCCCTTTTACAAAATCCTGATTTCCAACAAATGTTAAAGACTGAAATCAATGTTTATATGGAGACCAACTGGTCCTCAGTATCCTCTGTGGGCGTGGCTTGGGAGGCACTTAAGGCGGTTCTTAGGGGCCAGATCATACAGTATGCCTCATTCATCAAAAAATCCAAAGCACGAGAACTTGTGGAGTTGGAAGGAAATATTAAAAGTACCGAGGCAGAGCTGAAGCACCGAATGTCATCTGATGGCCTCAGAGAATTAACCCGATTGAAATATAGATATAATACTATTTTGTCGCGGAAAGTGGAGTTTTGGTTATTCGGGGCAAGACAGTCATACTTTGAGTCGGGTGACAAAGCAGGGAAGCTTTTGGCTAGATATACAGGTGCATCTCAATAAATTAGAATGTTGTGGAAAAGTTCATTTATTTCAGTAATTCAACTCAAATTGTGAAACTCGTGTATTAAATAAATTCAATGCACACAGACTGAAGTAGTTTAAGTCTTTGGTTCTTTTAATTGTGATGGTTTTGGCTCACATTTAACAAAAACCCACCAATTCACTATCTCAAAAAATTAGAATATGGTGACATGCCAATCAGCTAATCAACTCTAAACACCTGCAAAGGTTTCCTGAGCCTTCAAAATGGTCTCTCAGTTTGGTTCACTAGGCTACACAATCATGGGGAAGACTGCTGATCTGACAGTTGTCCAGAAGACAATCATTGACACCCTTCACAAGGAGGGTAAGCCACAAACATTCATTGCCAAAGAAGCTGGCTGTTCACAGAGTGCTGTATCCAAGCATGTTAACAGAAAGTTGAGTGGAAGGAAAAAGTGTGGAAGAAAAAGATGCACAACCAACCGAGAGAACCACAGCCTTACGATTGTCAAGCAAAATCGATTCAAGAATTTGGGTGAACTTCACAAGGAATGGACTGAGGCTGGGGTCAAGGCATCAAGAGCCACCACACACAGACATGTCAAGGAATTTGGCTACAGTTGTCTTATTCCTCTTGTTAAGCCACTCCTGAACCACAGACAACGTCAGAGGCGTCTTACCTGGGCTAAGGAGAAGAAGAACTGGACTGTTGCCCAGTGGTCCAAAGTCCTCTTTTCAGATGAGAGCAAGATTTGTATTTCATTTGGAAACCAAGGTCCTAGAGTCTGGAGGAAGGGTGGAGAAGCTCATAGCCCAAGTTGCTTGAAGTCCAGTGTTAAGTTTCCACAGTCTGTGATGATTTGGGGTGCAATGTCATCTGCTGGTGTTGGTCCATTGTGTTTTTTGAAAACCAAAGTCACTGCACCCGTTTACCAAGAAATTTTGGAGCACTTCATGCTTCCTTCTGCTGACCAGCTTTTTAAAGATGCTGATTTCATTTTCCAGCAGGATTTGGCACCTGCCCACACTGCCAAAAGCACCAAAAGTTGGTTAAATGACCATGGTGTTGGTGTGCTTGACTGGCCAGCAAACTCACCAGACCTGAACCCCATAGAGAATCTATGGGGTATTGTCAAGAGGAAAATGAGAAACAAGAGACCAAAAAATGCAGATGAGCTGAAGGCCACTGTCAAAGAAACCTGGGCTTCCATACCACCTCAGCAGTGCCACAAACTGATCACCTCCATGCCACGCCGAATTGAGGCAGTAATTAAAGCAAAAGGAGCCCCTACCAAGTATTGGGTACATATACAGTAAATGAACATACTTTCCAGAAGGCCAACAATTCACTAAAAACATTTTTTTTATTGGTCTTATGATGTATTCTAATTTTTTGAAATAGTGAATTGGTGGGTTTTTGTTAAATGTGAGCCAAAATCATCGCAATTAAAAGAACCAAAGACTTAAACTACTTCAGTCTGTGTGCATTGAATTTATTTAATACACAAGTTTCACAATTTGAGTTGAATTACTGAAATAAATGAACTTTTCCACGACATTCTAATTTATTGAGATGCACCTGTATAAAGCAGAGAGAGTCTTTTTCTACCATTCCCTCAGTGAAATCTGCTGGTGGTGAAATATTTACCACAGCCATTGATATTAATAATGCCTTTAAAGAATTCTATATTGATCTTTATAGTTCCACGTCTTCATCTACTGATGAAGATATTAGAAACTTTGTGGAACCATTAGATCTTCCTAAACTGACAACTGAGCAAAAAAACTCTCTTGATTCTGAGATAACCTTGGAGGAGCTTAACGAGGTAATTAAGTCCCTACCTACTGGCAAGGCTCCGGGGCCAGATGGTTTTGCCGCAGAATTTTTTAGATCCTATGCTACAGAACTGGCCCCACTTTTGTTAGAAGTTTATACTGAATCATTAAAGAAGGGAAAACTTCCTCCAACCATGACACAAGCCCGGATCAGTCTGATTCTTAAAAAGGACAAAGATCCAAGCGAGTGTAAAAGTTACCGTCCAATCTCCCTGATCCAACTAGATGTAAAAATATTGTCAAAAATTTTGGCCAACCGATTAAGTAAGGTTATGACATCACTTATACATATAGATCAGGTGGGATTTATTCGGGGCCGTAGCTCTTCTGATAACATCAGGCGTCTCATCAATATCATGTGGTCAGTGGCTAATGATCAGTCTCCGGTCGCTGCCATCTCACTTGACGCCGAAAAGGCGTTTGATATGGTAGAATGGGATTATCTTTTTAAGATTTTGGAAATGTATGGGTTCGGGAGTACATTTATTGGTTGGATTAAGCTACTTTATAAACACCCTGTAGCAGCGGTACAAACAAATGGATTAATTTCAGATTATTTTACTCTGGATAGGGGCACTCAACAGGATTGCCCTCTTTCCCCATTATTGTTCTGTCTTGCCCTGGAACCATTAGCAGCTGCGACAAGAAAGGAGGATGATTTTCCAGGGGTGACAGCGGGAGGTGTGGCGCATAAGCTTCTACTTTATGCAGATGACATTTTTTTATTTGTCTCTGAACCTACTAGATCTATGCCTTGCCTCCACAGAATTATTAATTCCTTATCCAAGTTCTCAGGATACAAAGTCAATTGGTCTAAATCCAAAGCTTTGGCGCTGACAGCATACTGCCCAGAAACGGTTTTGCAGCCGGGCGCTTTCCAGTGGCCCAAACAGGGCATTAAGTATTTGGGGATTTTATTCCCAGCAAATTTGTCTGATTTAGTTAGAGTTAATTTTGACCCTTTAATAAAAAGGTTTTCGAGCGATGTCAGCAGGTGGGCTTCATTACATTTATCGATGATTGGGAAGGTTAATGTTATTAAAATGAATTGTATTCCAAAATTCAACTACCTGCTTCAGTCTCTCCCTGTTGTAGGGCCTTGGCCCACTTAAAATGGCAGCAGAGACCGCATGGCCCTTTGTTCTATGGTCAAAAGGAGAGACATTGAACTCAGTTTCCCAAGGTCCTTCACAAATTCACAACTGGATGTGAAGTCCCACCCATGGACCCAGGCTTAAACGCCATTGGTTGAGTGGCCTATGACCGATGACGTCATCTCGTCAACAAAACCCACGGACAGATGAATTTCGCCCTCTCTGTGCTAAGCTCTGCCTGGCTCTAAAGGGACATCTGTACTGTGCACATACTGAAGGAGTTTTCCCTCCGTTTGGACTGAGAACAAAGAGACCACGTTTTTCTAACCTCGCCATTTGGCCACGGTAGAGTAAGATTAACTTTGTTCAAGTCTTATAGTATACTTATATCAACCGGTTCAGTTTCACTGTAAAGCAACAGTGAATATATTTTGAAAAACGGAAAGGCGACCAGTTTCCCTTCTCCCTCTTTTTCATTCAACGTTGACTATCTGCATTCTTCCCCACCGCTGGATCCGAAGAATAAAGCAGAGATGCGTCTTTCCGCTGACGAGCGTAAGACAAGGAACCATCCAGACCGTTTCTCCTGACCGCTCAATGCAACAGGAATTCCAACGGACAAACCTACTGAAATCACACAGGATTTCCCAAGTAAGGCTTGATATCTGGGCAGATTTAGTTTAGAAACTGATTTTTCTTGTGAATCTAAATCGTATTTTTGATTCTAAATGCTGATGTTTTGAATATATATATATTTGTATGTTAAACTCTGCTCGCTGTTTCAAGTGGGGATATTTGTTTTAGTTTCTTTTGGGGTTACGTTTGTTTTGTTGAGTGATTTGAACTAGTAATTCAGTCCCGCTGTTACGAGCGGTTACCCTTAACTAAACTGCATGCATTTTTCCTCGCTCCCGCTCGCTCTCACTCTCTCTTTCTCTCTCTCTCTCATTGATATTCATTGAGTGAGCGGCGCCTCAGTTCGTGTTCGACTCAGGCTGGTGAACCAAATTCTCCCGCCTGTTTCGTCAGTTCCTTTGTGTGTCCTTTAATTTCCATTCGCACATGGGATCAGCTCCATTTTGGACTTAACCCTCCATTCTGAACCTGATCCTCCATTTTTTGATTCCTTTGTTACCACACCTGGACACACACACACACACACACACACACACACACTATCATATAGCTCCACTGTTATCTTAGGATATCATTGATTTTATTTTTGGATTATATTCAGATAGTATTGGCTGTGTTCACTGGCTGGCCGCCAAATTCTCCCACCTGTTCCGTCAGTCCCTTGGTGTGTCCGCTCATTTCCACCCGCACGTGGTATTAGCTCCATTTTGGATTTAACCCTCCATTTTGAACCTGATCCTCCATTTTGATTCCTTTGTTACTACACCGGGACACACACACACACACACACACACACACACACACACACACACACTAGCATATAGCTCCACTGTTAGCTTAGGATATCATTGATTTTAACTGGATTATATTCGGATAGTATTGGCTGTGTTCACTACTGCTTGTTTATAATAAATCTTGTTATAAGTACTCCTGTTTGTTTTTGTTTGAATGTTGTGTTGAAGCCAACCTCTGCCACGTGAAGAACTCCCAAGTTACCTCAGAGTACTATTATGCTGTTGGTATTAGAAACTAACTGTAACTAGATTACTGTTGGATTTGTGTATCAAAATAATTGAACTAGGTTTCCCCTTTGATTATTTTGATTAACAATTAAGATACTCAACCTACAGGGTAGATTTTATTCTATGAGACTCAGTCAGTAACTTGCTATCATTTTTCTCTTTTCAAAGAGTGGTGCCCCGAGAATAGAGTTTAATGAATTAAATTCTATTTAATTACTATTTAGCTATTTGATTATTCCATAATTAATAACAATTAATTATTGATCATTTCTGGAGAATAGTTTGTTAAATTCTATTTAGTTATTTAATTGTTATTTGATTATTCCATAATTAATAACAATTAATTATCGATTATTTCTGATAGTAAAACTGATTTAAACAACCAGTAGCACCTACACTGTAGATGTCCCCCTCTCTTATTTCAAGCAATTTGATAGCATAGCGAAGTCCTTTATTTGGAATGGTAAGCGCCCCAGGTTAAATTTCAATAAGTTACCCAAGATTTTGTTTTATTATTATGCGTTCGGTCTTAGACATTTGGCTCATTGGTCACTTCCACCTGAGAGGGCCCCTCCCTGGTTTTGTATTGAAAAGGAAGTTCTTGCCCCTATCTCGCCACTGCATAGCCTTTCGATTAAACTAGCCTTAGAGAGATTAAGTCGCATCCCGTTATTTTGCATTTGCACTCGATATGGACAAAAGTGTCCAGAGTGTTTAATTCTGCTCATTTTGGGTGATGGAGCGGTCATGCATTTAGGGGACAATCATATAAAAAATTGGGTTCTGACCAGTCTCATGATCGGCAGGCAAGTAATTTTAAGGGGCTGGAAGTCAAGTGGAGCACCCTCTTTTTCGGAGTGGTGTGTGGAAATGGGGAGGGTAGCTGCATTTGAAGAGGTGGTAAGTAGAAGGCTGGGGTTGAGGGACTTATTTGCTAAAAAATGGGGCAAATATTTAGTTTTTTGGGGGGAATCTCGGGGAGGGGATGTGGAGAGTATAGTTTAATCATGTATGTTTATTATTTTATTTATTTGTGTATATATGTATGTGTATGTATATGTATGTGTATCTGTGTATGTATGTATATGTATGTGTGTGTGTATATATGTGTATATATGTGTGTGTGTGTGTGTATGTATATATATATATATATATATATATATATATATATATATATATATATATATATATTTATATATATTTATTTTATTTTTTTGGATTGTGTGTGTTTTATGTGGGACCACAGGGGTGTTCGTTAGGGGTCAGGGTGGGATTGTATTAGTAGGGTTTAAATGTAAAATGTTGATTCATTATATATGTTTTGAGTTTTTTTCATTGTCATATGCTCATGAATCAATAAAAATGTTAATTACAAATAGATAAAAAAAATAAATAAAAAAAATATCCAAATCCCTCATTTCATCTGTTGTTGATTGCTCAGTTGGAAACATTTTAGTCTCGGATCACACCCTGGTGAGTTTAGAGGTGTTGCCACATATAGAGAAAAAGAAATCATATAGTTGGTGCCTTAATGTATCCCTTTTGCAAAATCCTGATTTCCAACAAATGTTAAAGACTGAAATCAGTGTTTATATGGAGACCAACTGGTCCTCTGTATCCTCTGTGGGCGTGGCTTGGGAGGCACTTAAGGCGGTTCTTAGGGGTCGGATCATACAGTATGCCTCATTCATCAAAAAATCCAAAGCACTAGAACTCGTGGAGTTAGAAGGAAATATTAAAATTGCAGAGGCAGATCTGAAGCGCCATATGTCATCTGATGGCCTCAGAGAACTGACCCAATTGAAATATAGATTTAATACTATTTTGTCGCAGAAAGTGGAGTTTTGGTTATTCAGGGCAAGACAGTCATACTTTGAGTCGGGGGACAAAGCAGGGAAGCTTTTGGCTAGATATATAAAGCAGAGAGAGTCTTTTTCTACCATTTCCTCAGCCATGAAATCTGCTGGTGGTGAAATTGTTACCTCAGCCATTGATATTAATAATGCCTTTAAAGAATTCTATCTTGATCTTTATAGTTCCACGTCTTCGTCTACTGAAACTTTGTGGAAACATTAGATCTTCCTAAACTGAAGACTGAGCAAAAAAACACTCTTGATTCTGAGATAACCTCGGAGGAGCTTGACGAGGTAATTAAGTCCCTACCTACTGGCAAGGCTCCGGGGCCAGATGGTTTTGCCGCAGAATTTTTTAGATCCTATGCTACAGAACTGGCTCCACTTTTGTTAGAAATTGTAGGGCTTTACTGGTTGTTTAGATCAGTGTTACTATCAGAAATAATTGGTAATTATTTCTTTAGTTATTAATTAATATTTTAATTAATTAATTGAATCTAACTCATTAAAACCTCATATGGGGCTCCAGTAAATGTAGTGCGCTACATTTAGGAGCAGGTTTGGTTATTAGCAATAATTAATAATTATCAAAGATAATTATAAATTATTAAAATCAATAGAACATTGATGAGAATCAATGTTAGCTTTTCTAATCCTTTAAATCAACAATTTTCAAAGATAATCGTTAATTGTTAACATCGATGAAACATTAATTAAAATTAACACTAGCTTATTGATCCTCAAATTCAACAATCATCAAAGAATTATCAATTATCAAAAATCAATAGAATATTAATAAGGATTAACATTGACGGGGCACCACCCTGGAATCAGGGACTAATAACCAGATAATATAACAGTCTCAATATTAGATTGTTTTCTTAGGAAAATCGACAATGAATGAAGGCTTGAATCCGAGCACTGACATCCCGTCAGCATGACACAGGTGTATGCAAAACAAACCAAAACACTTCTCTTTGTAATATAACAAAGTTTATTTATGCAGTAATATCAATTAATAATTAATACAATGCAGTCAATAAACTTCTGACTTACAACTACAAACTAAACAGTGATATGATTAGATATGGAAACTAAAATAATCCATAAACACATAAGGTGTGTGTGTGTGAGAGTGTGTGTGTGTGTGTGTGTGTGTAAGGAGGGACGTGCACAAAATGGCGGACGTGACTCTCGTGGAGAGTATGTAACGCGAGACTTCCGGCCAGGGAATATGGCCGCGAATGTGGGCGGAGAGAAACCAGTCAGTGGTAGCTTAGGGACAAAGCTGAGCTTTATCACGAAGCTATCTTCTAGCCAAAAATGTGTGCCAGAATGTTTGTGATGGGTCGCATGTGTGTGTGGTTAGTACGAGAGAGAGAGAGAGAGAATGAAGTGTCGGCCCCAAAGCCGATTTCGCGATCGTGGGAGAGAAAGCAGCTGTTAGTTTATCACACAGAGACGCGGTGGACGGCTCGTAAACCATCCCGCAGTCTCTGATTCTTTAATGGATAAACTCAGTTTGCCGGTCTCAGCTGCGATGGCGGAAATGCACAACAGCCCAGTGTGGTTGGACTACAATACAGCAAATCAAATTCGTGATAATTAATACCCTGAGTATTAATAATGAGCGGACATGGCGGTCCGTAAACTGTACAAGCAATAACCTTGATACACAAGAATAACACACTATAATATTCTATCTCTGCCCAGACGTAAAGCTCTTACTTGAATCGCATGAGGATGCAAGATGTGTGTTCATCCGTCCTTTAACTCCGACTCGGTTCCTTGAGGCTCGGGTGATGACGGGAGGCTGTTTCCTCGCTCTGTCGGCAGGCGGTATGGCTGCTGATTCTCGGCGGGCTGGCGGAGAAATCAGCGATGTTGACTTAATTGAAGAGGGAAGAGAAATCTTTTCTCTTCACTTCTGCAGGCAAACGGATGAAGATGCAAATTGCTCGGCGGTCTCCTTCGGATCCGTTAAGAGTGTTCGGTGGAACACAGAGTAATCTCAACTCGTCCAGCGAGATGGAGATTGTATGGCCACAGTTTCAAGTTGGACGTTACTTCCTTGTGCCACGAGGCTGCACCTGAGAGCAGCGATAAGCTGCATCTACACACGGCGAGCAAAGTTGCTGGAAGCAAATCCCGGAAGCATTTCAGAGGTATTTCTACTCCTGATGATGTCATGGTTGAGGTGCGTTCTGTCGTGTGCCTCATCCAATAGGAGTTGAGAGTTCGATCCTTTAGTAAGCAAGGCTTCATGGGATTTGTAGTCTGTTTTGGACTCCCTTTGTTTAATTTTGGCACGGTTTTTATCAGTAAGATTTACGACTTGTTATGTGGGTGCCTGAGTTAGGTTTTACGACTGATTTTGATTTGATTTGATTTGTGTTTCAAGGTTTTTGCTTGTACAGTTTACGGACCGACATGTCCACTCATTATTAATACTCAGGGTATTAATTATCACGGATTTGATTTGCTGTATTGTGGTCCAACCACATTGGACTGTTGTGCATTTTTGCCATAGCGGGTGAGACCGGCAAACTGAGTTTATCCATTAAAGAATCAAAGAACGCGGGACTGTTTACGAGCTGTCCACCGCGTCTCTGAGTGATAAACTAACAGCTGCTTTCTCTCCCACGATCGTAAAATCGGCTTTGGGGCCGTGACTTAATTCTCTCTCTCTCTCTCTCGTACTAACCACACACACACACACACGCGACCCCTCACAAACATTCTGGCACACATTTTTGGCTCGTAGATAGCTTCGTGATAAAGCTCAGCTTTGTCCCTAAGCTATCGTACAAGCGGATACACACGGTAACTGGTAGATGCCATTGACTGGTTTCTCTCCGCCCACATTCGTGGCCATATTCCCTGGCCGGAAGTCTCGCATGACATACTCTCCACGAGAGTCACGTCTGCCATTTTGTGCGCGTCCCTCCTTACACACACACACACTCGCTCTCACACACACACACACTCTCATGTGTCATAGGATTATTTTGATTTCCATATCTAATCATATCACTGTTTAGTTTGTAGTTGTAAGTCGGAAGTTTATTGACTGCATTGTATTAATTATCAACTGATATTACTACATAAATAAACTTTGTTATATTACAAAGAGAAGTGTTTTGGTTTGTTTTGCATACACCTGTGTCATGCTGACAGGATGTCAGTGCTCGGATTCAAGCCCTCATTCATTGTATTCTTCGGATGTCGATTTTCCTAAGAAAACAATCTAATATTGAGACTGTTATACTATCTGGTTATAAGTCCCTGATTCCAGGGTGGTGCCCCGTCAATGTTAATCCTTATTAATATTCTATTGATTTTGGATAATTGATAATTATCTTTGATGATTGTTGAATTTGAATGATCAATAAGCTAGTGTTAATTTTAATTAATGGTTCATCGATGTTAATGATTAGCAATTATCTTTGATAATTGTTAATTTAAAGGATTAAAAAAAGCTAACATTGATTCTCATCAATGTTCTATTGATTTTAATAATTAATAATTGTCTTTGATAATTATTAATTATTGCTAATAACCAAACCCGCTCCTAAACGTAGCGCACTACATTTACTGGAGCCCCATATGAGGTTAATGAGTTAGATTCACTTAATTAATTTAAATATTAATTAATAACTAAATAAATCATTATTAATTATTTCTGATAGTAACACTGATCTAAACAACCAGTAAAGCCCTACAATGTACAGGAAAGGAAAGAACTACATAGAGAATTACTGGCTGCAGGATGTAATGAATTCACAATTACAAGTATTTTAAATATAAGACAAGTTAATGGAAAAATTATAATGGCAGTTATTAAATTAATAAGAATCAGTGGACTTAAAAACAAGATGTAAGAAATCATCCATTTAAGCCTACACTGAATTCAATTCACAATGTAGTACAGGAGGTGGCGGTATGCACCTAAAAAGCTGGTTTGCAACCCGCCATTAAACCCACTGAAGAAGAAGTTGGCGCAAGATATCGTAAGAGTCGAATCGTTTTACCATCATTCAAGGAGTTTGGCCGAACTCTCAAACACATCGCGATATTTGGCTGTAGTTTACCTGCGTTGACCTAGGTGAGTAGTTGGTTCCAAACTGTCCTAATGTTCGATATAAATCCATCATCAGATTTAGCACCTTTACATTTCATAATGCATTATATCTGTCCGCTCATCATAGGCTACCGTTGTATTCAACTGATTTAAACCAAATACAACTGAAAAGCTAGGGCGAGGAAATGATTGATCATTGTTCATATCAGTTACTGATAATAGTCGCCGTTGGCTACTAAATTACGGTTTAAGGAATTCCTATTTAAATAGTTTGCAATACAAGTTTATCCCATTACAAACTACGTGAATTAACCATGGTTTTACTACAGTAACCGTAGTTTAATTGTGCTATTTGCAGTTAAAACCAAAGTAACTACACAATTTACCCTGGTTTTTACCACAGTAACCATAGTTTAAATATGGCATTTGTAGTGCAACCATAGAAATAATACATGGAAACCAGAAATATGGTTCTAAAAATCAGGATCATTCTGCCAAAAAATAAAACATGGTGACTACAGTTTCACTATTGTAATAACACCACGGTTAATTTGTGGTACATGTTACATGGTTAAAAAAAAAAAAAAAGGTCATGGTTACTGTACTTCTAGTACAGTACAGTGAAGCCATGGTTATGTTCATAAGGGGAAACTATTTTTGCAATTGAAGTGCTTGCCTACATCAGTGAACACATTGCATAGATGTATATGGGTCATTCAAATAAGGTTGTGTGGGGTGTTAAAATAAATCTTTTAATTATACTTATTACATTTCTAACGTTTCTCTTTATGTCCTGTTTGGTTCCATCCATTTTTGAAAAACCTTTATATAATTTTCTATAAAAAGATTTAAAGACTTCAAAAATGTCATGTGGTGTAACCGTGAAGTAAATTAGTATTAAATAACTTTCCTTGCACATTGAATACATGAGAGAGTATAAACAACTTAATCATTAATTTCATTAAAGTTTTCCAACACATTTCCCAAGGTAATAAGTATTATGAATTTGAGTAAAAAATTATCAAGAAGTTTTCTCAGGGTTACACCACATGACCTGAACAAAATGTGCCTTTTTAAGTTTTTTTAGACCCTCATCTTGAGAGGTCCTCTCTGTTTTATGATTTTTGTCAACATAAACTAAATATTTCCAGCTTTTCATAAATTTTTCTTCTGCCTAATAGTAAAGGCAACCCCACAGTTTTATGTAAAATCCAAAAATTGTCATGTAATTTAACACAGCTGTCATTCTTTCTGTTTTGCAGTTACTTCAGACTGCAGAAACACGTACACATGGCACCTGGAACCACAAAACGCCAGTGCAGTTTTTGCAATCAAAAGATTGGCAATGCCTCCAAAACATGCTGTCACTGCGGGATGAAGGTTGCACAAAAGAAGAAACTGAAGGCCCAAAAAATTAAATACAACAACCAGTGGGCTGCCAAATTGAAAAAAGATCGCAATTTTAGCAAAGTAATGAATTCTGTGGACTTGCTTGTAAGTGTTATTGAGTTATTTTTTTAAATCATTATCAAAGTAACAATATAATTGTCGGAGGTGTAGCCCAGAGCTCACTGGTTCATGTCCCGATCCTCTTTCTCTGGCTCTACTTTTCTGTCAGAACAAAAAAATGACCAATACTATACTGATATTTACAGAACATTTACCATTCTTTCAATAAAGCTTATTGTTAATTTGTTCAAATTAATAATTCCTGAAATTCTCTTACAGTAGTTTGACAGTATCTTTATTGTTCAAAGCATTTTGTTCTCTCTTCTCAGCTTCATAAGTTGGAAGTACTTGGTGTCTTCCCAATGCTGTTTATAACCAAACAGAGAGGCCGGCAGCGCTCCTCAGGAGTTTTGATGAAAGACCACTTGATGCAAAGCCATCCCTCTCTGCCAGCCATGCAGCAACTGTATGACACTATTGTCAGAGGTATTTATTTGTACCTACCAAGCTCCTCTCACTATGTTACTGAGGGTCACTTTTGACCCATGACTTGCCTCAAACATTCTTATTATGATATCAAACTTTTTATATATTTTCAACACCAAACATTTTGTTATTCTGAATACTTTTAACATTTTTGGATAAATTACTTACCACATAAACTGGCAAAATCTTGCCATAATGTCTGTAAATAACAGCATGTGTGAATCTGGTATTGTTAAAATGCTACATATGGTTCAGACAATACTACGTCAAAAGTTTACCTGATACAGTAAATGCCCATGATAGCTTATTATTTTTACCTCTTTTTAAAAGTTAATTGCATCTATTTATTGTCAGGAGGTTCATTCAATGAAAGTGTTGCTGAATTTCAGCAGAACTTTGGGTTGTATCACTGCCTGATCATTATATTATTAAAAAAGTGCCTTTATCAGTTTCCAATGTTCTCCAAACAAAGAAATAAATATATATTTAACTAATAAAAAACATTGCTAGGGCTTAAATTCATTTATCAAGTCAGTTTTATTTGTTTAGCACTTTTCACAGAACAGCATGTTTCTAAGCCATTTATGTGGTGTAAGTGTGATTTAAAGATTTGTTGTACATTTGGAAGAGGTGTTAGGGAGGCCAGCAGGGGGTGCTCAACCTGCCGTCTGTGTGGGTCCTAATGCCCCAGTATAGTGACGGGGACACTATAGTGCTAAATGCACCGTCCTTCGGATGAGATGTTAAACCGAGGTCCTGACTCTCTGTGGTCATTAAAAATCCCAGAGCACTTCTCATAAAAGTGTAGGTGTGTAACCCCGGTGTCCTGGCCAAATTCCCCCCATTGGCCCTTCTCAATCATGGCCTCCTAATAATCCCCATCCGTAAATTGGCTCTGTAACTCTACTCTCTCCTCACCACCATTAGCTAGTGTGTGGTGAGTGTACTGGCATACTATGGCTGCCGTTGCAGCATCCAAGTGGATGCTGCACAATGGTGGAGGTTGAGGAGAGTCCCCTGTTCACTGTGTGAAGCGCTTTGTGTGTATTGTCCGAAAAAGCGCTATATAAATGCAACATTTATTCATTAAAAATGCAACATTCATTTGTAGTGAAAATGTATTTATTCATTTGTTGTTGTGGCGCACAGAATAAGGCCACATCCAAACTGATCTGTTTAAGTTTGAAAACTCTATTTCTCAGTTTTTGAATCATTTTCCGAAGAATAGAGAGCATTTTCAAAATTCTCAATTTTTGGTGGAGGAAAATGCTATTTTACGTGGATGAGAGGCATTAAGTAGATTAAGTAGATCTGGCGTAAAACCTGTGCCAAGTCAAATATGAGGATAAATAAATATCATGGATGGTCTGTTGTGGCAACCCCTAACGGGAGCAGCCGAAAGGAGGAGGCATTAAAGTAGCAAAATCAGTGTGTTTTCTTATGAAAACATATTAATGCTGATTATACTTTTGCGTTGGAATTCACTATTGGAATTAGTCAGTTATGTGAACGTTTGCTACATAACCCAGGGTTCTCCAAATTTCAGTATCCTGTAATCGTGTACACTATGCAGTGTTACTTTTAGTCAAATTTTGTTATATCGGCAATATTGAAATGAGATGTACCACACTGTGAAACCTATTTAAAAAGGTACAAATATTTTGGTGAATGTTTATTTTACTGTGTGCATGTAATGGATGTAAACACCTAATATTGCATTTGCTCCATTACTGATGCCCCCTTACAAAAAATATTTTATAATTCAAATGATAAAATATGCCATAAATAATTGATAAAACTGCACTTAATATTTAGTCTTTGAAAGAAGTGAATGTTGAGATTTTGCTGTTCTGATCAAAGAACAACTCCTATAGCAAGCAGTTACTGTTCGTATTTTTATTTTATTTTTCTGAGTAGAAAGTTCCTGTAAGCAGAGGTCTACGCAGTCTCTTCCACTCGATTTCCCAGCACCTGCTCCATTCAGCCTTAACTCTGCCCCTGCTAATGCTGGCACATCTGCTCTCACCCCTTCTACACACTTACTGCCAACTTCTACTCTGAGCACGTCCACCTGTATCGGTCCCACCTCTGCTGTACACATACCTGCCTCTGCTCAAAATGGTCATGGTAAACATTTTTGCTTATTTTTAAAAAAACTACAGTCAGTCAATTTGAATGCTATTTCTGTTGAAGTGGTTTAGATTGTCTAAAGATAACTTTATCTCTTAACTGAAAAAAAATCATTTTAATTATAGTTGTGCATTGTTGCAATCCAGATTGCAATCATAACGGCCAGGAAGTGTACCATGGGAAGAGTTAGGAAGGTTAGTCAGAATAAAGAAAAAAATAATTTTATTATTATAAAAAAAATCCCTGCTTCAAACCAGTGAAAAGTAATTTGAATAGTAGAATTCAGTTTTACTAGAAATACCACAGATATTGTAGTTTAACCATGGTTAATTGTCGTAAGGGTTGGGCAGTCTTGGATTGTAAACTAAATAAATAGGAATTACTTGAACCCTATTTACTAGTTAACGGCTTTATTATCAGTAATGGATATGAATATGATCAATCATTTCCCTGCCGTATCTTTTTAGCCAGATGCGTTTTTTTTAAATCAATGGAATACAACGGTAGCCTATGCAGAGCTGACAGATATAGCGCATTGCTGAAATGTTAAGATGCTAATTTGATTGATAAAAAAACTCAATGGATTTTATTTCAAACATTAGGACAGCGTGGGACTGAATACTCTCAAAGAAAAGGTACAGTTAAACTACAGTATTCTGTACGACACTTGGGCCACGCTCCTTAAATGAGAGTAAGTTGTATGTTTTTATATCTTAATTTTCATTAGATACTCTGTTTCTCCTTCCCTCTGCTCTTTTACAATGATATCATTAGTAAAATAAGATAAGGAGTATACAACCATACTATATAGCAGGGGTACTCAATTGGCGGACTACGGTCCGGATCCGGACCGAAAGACAATTAAATCCGGACTGAGCTCTGTAGCTTTGTGCTAGTTATCTGACACCTGGCTAAGTTTTTATGTAAGCATACGTGTATTCGCCCGCGGAGCAGGAATAAATAGCGTTCAGTGCTACTCACTTTATTCCTGCTCCGCGCCAGTTGCCTCTCTCCCCGCTATTGACACGAGGCGCTGCATAAAGCCTTATTTACTGTACGTACGAGTTGCAGGTGCGGTTATTTTAACAGTAGCGGAGATACCGCTACAGATACTGGCATCTTTTGCTTAAATACACTGCAGAAAACAAAAATTTAGTGACACTATCTTCATCTGTCTGATATGTGATTCAGCTAAGCCAGGTTTGTGTCAGGACAAGTTAACGTGCCGCCTTAAGACTATAACGTTTTTTCCATCTAAATTTAGCTTCATTAATCAGCATGTTACGAGCCTTTCATAATAAACAGATTTTTGTTCTAATTTTGTGAAAATTAAGCAGAGACGTCATCATGGCAAGGAAAGCCTATTTATCCTTAAATTAATCAAACAGATATTTAATGCTTCACTGTTATGTAAATTGTTTGTTTGTTGTTAGTAGATTCTCACTTTAAGGAAAATATAAACATGGTCCATTCAGGCTTTTACATTTTTATATTTTCTCTCTGAGGACACCCCTGAACCCACAGTACATAGGTATAGATTCTGAATGTAAAAATATTTCAACAAAACTAGACTGCTGTCATTCAGCTTCAAAACAAACTGTTGATCTTATCTTTTAATATTCACATCCAAGTGCCCTCGACTAATGAAATATTTTAATCTTTTGGTAGAAAAGATCTCTCAGACCCCACTAGCTGTCTCTGGGCCCCCAATGTCCTCATCAGGATTTTTTTTCTTTTTTTACAAAGTACTATTGCTGTCAACATGGCAAGTTATAAAAACTATTAAAAAAAAAAACATTTAAAAAAAAGATACATTATATCTTAGCCATATAACTACTGACACCATGTAAGCTACATACTATCTGGACCATTGCTGGGAAGGAAATGTAGAGACCGGACCTCTTGGAACTTTAATTGAGTACCCCTGCTATATAGGCATAAAACAACACTTGTTATAGCTGCAGAATTATGCAAAAAAAATTATGACGCAGCAATTTCATTGCCTAGTGTACACATGGGACAGTCAAAAAATTCAAATTACTGCGCTGAAACATCGACGGTGTCCAAGCATTAATTTAACTGGCACAGGCAATTATATAGAGGTTATACTTAAAGAAAATGTATTTTATGGTTTTCACATTCTGAAGGTTGTAGTAGGCTACTAGTGGTTTACTACTAGGGATGTCCTGATACCATTTTTTTTTAGAACGAGTACCGATACTTCGTTTTTGGTACTCGCCGATACAGTCCGATACCTGTTTTTTTTTTTTTTTTTTTTTTACTCCATATAAACAGTTTATTTCAGTTGTATCATCAAAATGGTATTTAAATAAATGAATTCATTAACTTAATCAAATTAAAAAATATCAATTAATTTATCAATACTGTTCTTTTTTTTTTTATCAAATTAAGTGCTTATATACAGAACCTCGCAGCACATTCCAAAATACAACATTGGAGTTTTATATGGTCAGATAAAGTGCTACATAACAGAGCATCACAGATGTTAGATACTGCTTAAGTATAATACAATTACTACTGATTTATTAGTAGTAGTAGTAGTATTACAGTGAATATTACATAACTTTACAGTAGTGAGATATTTCTGTAATTTCTCCTATAAATTTAGCTTTTATTTTGGTGGACCTTTTATTTTGAGGTGTTTCTGTGTTGTTTTGACCAAGGAGCACTGACGCTATGATGGCAGATTCCCACTCTGGAAAAGCCGGTTGCTATGTGACTCAAAGTGATTATTAAACCGCAATAGTCTGCTATTTAATTAAATAAGTATGTACCTCGTGCTACAATGTGAATTTACACTCCGTTTACTGTCATCTGCTACAAACAGAGCGCGCAATGCTCATGACAGTGTTTTCCCTGTATTAGACTTGGAGGAGCTTTAAAAGGTATGAGCAGCCTGCATCAGCACAACACTGTCTCCACACATTCACAAGCGCTCACATTTGAATTACATTCAAACTATACACCGATCAGCCACAACATTAAAACCACATGCCTAATATTGTGTAGGTCCCCCTCATGCTGCCAAAACAGCACCAACCCGCATTCTGAGATGATATTATGCAGAATAGCATTCTGAGATGGTATTCTTCTCACCACAATTATAGAGAGCAGTTATCTGAGTTACCATAGACTTTGTCAGTTCGAACTAGTCTGGCCATTCTCTGTTGACCTCTCTCATCAACAAGGTATTTCCGTCCACAGAACTGCCACTCACTGGATGTTTTTTGTTTTTGGCACCATTTGGAGTAAATTCTAGAGACTGTTGTGCATGAAAATCCCAGGAGATCAGCAGTTACAGAAATACTCAAACCAGCCCATCTGGCACCAAGTACAAGAGTACAAGTACATGAATATGGTATCGGATCCGATACCAGTATCGGTATCAAGAAATCCCTAATTGCTACAGGTCATATTTTTACAGTATATCCCATTATATGTTATAGGGCTGCACAATTAATCGAAAAACTAATCGCGATTATGACTCTCACGATTATGTAATTGTGAAAACTGACGATTACGGCATTCAATTTAAGTCTACTCCTGTTGCGATTATGGTTTCTATTTAGAATGTTTTTTTGCAGCGGTTGAGTTTCTAACCAATCCCAGACATGTGCGTTGAGCAATGAAACGGCAATGGCCAATCAGAGACGCAGTGATTCTACAGTAAAGTTCTGTCAGTAATGACAACCAATCCTTATGCGCAAGTTTTGAATAGTCTGACGTCCAGATGCTTGCTTTACAGTATTTCATCTTGGTTTGCGATGGCACACGAAAATTAGTGTTAAAGAAACATCACCTGACACTCAAAGAAGCTGTAGAACAAAGGAGCAATTTAGAATTATTTTCAATTTGTTAAATGTCGCCCCATTTTATTTATCATAGGTAAACAACCTGCAAACGAGCAACGCGACAAAACTAAAATGATCCCTGACCGATATAATCAAGGTACAGACAGGGTCTAAATAAGTGATTTATTGTGTTGTTTAAACAGCTATATTTATAATGAGAACATTTGTGAGTGCAGAACAGGAGAGTCTGAATATTGTTGGGTTGCCCAATTTTTGTGTACAACGTAAAAAAAAAAAAAAAGAATAACAGTTGTATTGATGTATTAAACAAGCTAAAATGTAGCGTTGTGGTGGCGGGGGCGTGGTCGAGCATTCGTCCGGAGAGAAAGCGGTAAGGGTGCACACACCTGAGCGCTATAATGTCTAACACCTGTTTCTGATTGCAGTAAGCACTGGGGAGAGCGATAAAAAGGGACCACGGCAGAGACAAGGGAGAGAGAGCTACCTGTCAGAAAGAGACTATGTTGAGTTTGAGCTAAAGAGTGTTATGCTGAAAAGCTGTTTTTAGTTTGTTTATTAAAGTCATACCTTTGAATTGAAGTCCCAAGTTCCCTGTGTCCTCCTTTCCATCCCATCATTGAAACGTTACACTGGTGCTGAAACCCGGGAGAATTGGAGGAAATACGCCGGCATGGAGTCCTCGCAGTTGGCGGAAGTCATCAAGACCCTTGCCAGTATGCACCACGCGCAATATCTGGCCCTGCTTGAGCTACACCAGGACCAGGATCACCGATTCCAGGAGGTGCTCCAAGCTTAAGCAGAGGACCGGCACGTAATCCGGAGCCTACTTCACCAGGAGAAAGCCCCGGCCACGACCCCGGACCCAGCAGCCCCCATTTGCCCTCATGAAGATGGGGGTCATCTGTCCCTTCACTGCAGCCCATCCCAGTACCCCGGAGGCGTGGAAATGTGCCGTCGAAGCCAGCTCCCCATTCGTGGGGGTTTGTTCCGCCGCCGGTTGCCCCAGTGCCTCGTCGCTCTCTCTCCCTCAGATGGATGTATCCGCCGACACAGGTGTGGGTGTAACACCTGGGCCGGCCTGCTGGAGATGCGGGGATCCAGGGCACTTCCGGGACCAATGTCCAGTGATGGAGCTGGGAACTGTGGTCCAGGTCCCCGACACTCCACGGGCTGTCCCCAGTGGAGCCGGAGCGTACAGAATACCGGTGAGTGTCAAGGGGAGTACACATCAAGCCTGGGTGTATACGGGCTGCAACCAGACCACTATACACCAATGTTTGGTTCAAGACGAGGCTTTGGTTAGTTCCCGCCTCACCCATCCAATAATTTTGGGAATTAATTGACCGGAATTTAAAAATGTATTAAAGGAATCTGTGTGGATGGGTCCTGTGAGAATGTTTTTAGATGGGAAATGTGCAATGCCTTGGCAGGGGAGGCAGAGCCGGGGTGATCTTTGTCGGCTCCACGTCAGGATGACGTAAGGGAGGGGGAGGCTTCGGCCCCTCCCGTCCTTTTGAGAATTTTCCGAAAGGGATTTCCCTCTAGAGCAGTCGAGACGTGAAACCCTTAGGCATGCCCTTGACCAAGTGAAAGTTATTGATAGTCAACGACTCCAACCAAACAACACACTTTCATATCCATATTTCACTATTATAAAAGAGCGGTTGTATAGAGTGATGCAGGCCACTCAGACAAAAGAGGATACAACCCAGTTGTTAATACTGCGGAGCCGTCGGGAAATGTTATTCCAGACAGCTCATTATAATATGATGGAGGATAACTTGGGGCAGGAAAAGACACTGAACCAACTTATGGCACGTTTATATTGGCCGGGCATTCGTGGGGATGTTTGCAGGTGGTGTGCGGCATGCCGTGAATGTCACCTGGTGAATCCGCCGGCTACCCCAAGAGCGCCATTGCGCCCCCTTCCATTAATCGAGGTCCCCTTCGAAAGAATTGGCATGTACCTCGTTGGACCATTAGAGTGGACAGCATGCGGACATCACTTTGTATTGGTTCTGGTGGATTATGCAATACGTTTTCCAGAAGCAGTGCCTCTGCGCAACATCTCAGCACGTAGTGTTGCGGAGACACTCTTCAAAATAATCTCCTGAGTGGGGATTCCAAACGAAATCCTCACTGATCAAGGCACTACATTTATGTAACGAACACTATGTGAACTATATGAATTATTGAATATTAAATCGATTCGCACCAGTGTTTACCATCCACAAACATACGTGTTGGTGGAATGATTTAATAAAACCCTGAAAAGTATGATTATAAATTTGTGCACGAGGATGCTAGAAATTGGGATAAATGGCTCGAACCCCTGTTGTTTGCAGTTCGAGAGGTCCCACAAGCCTCCACTGGGTTTTCCCCGTTCGAGCTGCTGTATGGTCTGCGGCCATGCGGCGTGCTCCACATCATACGGGAAACTTGGGAGGAGGGACCTTCAGAGAGTAAAAATGAAATTCAATATGTTCTTTTTCTCCCCGATTTGGAATTCCCAATGCACTAAGTCCTCATGGTGGCATAGTGACTCACCTCAGTCCGGGTGACGGAGGACGAATCTCAGTTGCCTCCGCGTCTGAGACAGTCAATCCACGCATCTCATCACGTGGCTTGTAGAGCACGTTACCGCAGAGACATAGCACGTGTGGAGGCTTCACACTATTCTCCGCGGCATCCACGCACAACTCGCTACATGCCCCACCGAGAGTGAACCACATTATAGTGACCACGAGGATGTTACCCCATGTGACTACCCTCCCTAGCAACCGGCCCAATTTCTTTGCTTAGGAGATCTGGCTGGAGTCACTCAGCACGCCCTGGATTTGAATTTGTGACTCCAGGGGTGGTAATTCAATATGTTCTTGATCTTAGAGCAAAACTCCACACTTTGGGTCAACTAACACAGGAGAATTTGCTCCAAGCTCAGGAACGTCAAAGCCGACTATATAACAAGGGTGTTCGGCTAAGGGAATTTGCACCGGGAAATAAATTGCTCGTATTACTCCCCACATCGAGCTCCAAATTACTCACCGAATGGCAAGGGTCCTTTGAGGTCACACAACAAGTGGGAGATCTCGATTTTGAGGTAAAACGAACAGATAGAGGTGACGCACATCAAATATGCCATCTCAGCCTCCTGAAATTATGGAGGGAGGCGGTCCCTGTGACGTTGGCAATGATAGTTCCGGAGAGGGCGAAGCTCAGACCGGAGGTGAACGTAAAAGCCAGTCATGTTGCCCCGGTCACTTGTGGAGACCACCTCTCACTGTATCAAGTCACAGAGGTTGCCAAGTTGCAGAAAGAATTTGCAGACGTGTTTAATCCTCTGCCAGTCTTACAAACCTCATCCAGCACCACATCGAGACAGTGCCTGGGGTAGTGGTACGTAGTCGTCCCTACTGACTGCCCGAGCACAAAAAGAAAATAGTTTGGGAAGAAGTAGATGCAATGCTTGATATGTGAGTAATAGAGGAATCCCACAGTGATTGGTCCAGCCCGGTTGTTCTAGTTCCTATGAGCGATGGGTCTGTACGGTTCTGTGTGGATTATAGGAAAGTCAATGCGGTGTCTAAATTTGATGCATACCCAATGCCTCATATTGATGAGTTGCTCAATCGGTTGGGCACAGCTCACTTTTATTCGACACTGGATTTGACAAAGGGTTATTGGCAGATCCCCTTAACGTCAATATCCCACAAAAAAATGGTCTTCTCCACACCGTTTGGCTTACACCAATTTGTGACACTTCTGTTCGCTTTGTTTGGGGCCCCGGCTACGTTTCAGCGCCTCATGGACTGAGTCCTCAGATCACACTCTGCTTATGCCGCTGCCTATCTGGATGACATCATTATATACAGTAATGATTGACAGTGGCACATGCAGCATCTGAGGGTTGTTCTGAGGTTGCTGCGACGGGCGGGACTCACGGCAAACACCAAGAAGTGCGCAGTTGGACGGGTGGAGGTACGGTATCTGGGGTTCCACGGGCAGGTGCGACCTTGCCCAAGACTCAAGACCAAAAAGGAGGTGAGACTGTTCCTGGGGCTGGCTATTATAGAAGGTTTGTGCCTAATTATTCGGACGTCACCAGCCCGTTGACTGATCTCACTAAAAAGGGAGCTCCAGACCCGGTCCAGTGGACGGAGCAGCGTCAACAGGTGTTTACGCAGTTGAAAGCTGCACTTTGTGGCAGACCGCTTTTACATTCACCTGATTTCTCTCTCCCTTTCATTTTACAGATGGACGCTTCAGACAGGGGGCTGGGGGCTGTGCTCTCGCAGGTGGTGAAGTGGGAGGAACGCCCAGTGCTGTACATTAGCCGCAAGCTCTCACTGAAGGAGACTAAGTAAAGCTCCATTGAAAAAGAGTGTCTTGCCATCAAGTGGGCCATCCTCACTCTCTGGAACTACCTGTTGGGGTGGGTCTTCACCCTCTGTTCAGATCATGCCCCACTCCAATGGCTCCACCACATGAAAGATCACCCGTTGGTATCTGGCTCTTCAGCCGTTTAGATTCGAGGTGGTTCACAGACCGGGGGTCGCGGACTTCCTTTCCAGAAAGGGGGGGGGGGGAGTGGTGGGCAGACCGGATGACTCCCCATCCTGAGTTGGGTGGTGGGGATATGTGGCAGCGGGGGCATGGTCGAGCGTTCGTCCGGAGAGAAAGCGGTAAGGGTGCACACACCTGAGCGCTATAATGTCTAACACCTGTTTCTGATTGCAGTAAACACTGGGGAGAGTGATTAAAAAGGGACCACGCCAGAGACGAAGGAGAGAGCTACCCGTTAAAGAGTTTAGTTTGTTTATTAAAGTCATACCTTTGAGTTGAAGTCCCAAATTCCTTGTGTCCTCCTTTCCCTTCCATCATTGAAACGTTACAAGCTTGTTTTGAAGTCAGCTTGTTTTGGATGTTTTGGACATAGAAAAAGTCTTGAACTTTAAATTTCACAGACCATCGTCGTTATCGCGTATTAGATTTAAATTAAGGAATCACACAAAATCACAAACAGGCTGATCTTACTTTCCAAAGTGCAACTGCTGTGACAGATTTGAGGCCAAATATGATTTAACGATGATCTTATGCGAACAAGATCCCAATACAGGATTTTAAATGCAGTAAGGAAGTTCAATCTAAATCAGCTGTTCAGTTTGACTATTGAATATGTCAAATATTGTTATTTACTGTGTGTGGACCAATAATTTAAGCAGTAAAGACACACATTGCATGTCTGTCAGTAGTTTTTGATTTTTATGCCACGTTTTTCAGGCTTTGGGAGTGTGTTAAATGTGTGAGGATGTGTATACATCAGCATGTTACATGAGACATAGGCATATTGACTGAAGTTAAAACTGATTTTGTCAATAGTGCAGAAAGAACCTACATAAATTTATTCACTGTAAACCATAGATATACCTTTATAATAATCTTTCGTAACATTAACAAATATTATTACAGTATTTAATGCTTAAAATAAACTGCAGCCCATAACCACCTGATGTTCTGAAGAACCTGCAAGCACATTTGCCTGACATCACAGTAATTTAATCTATTAGTCGTCAATAATAATCGCGATAACAATATCAAGGGCAATAATCGTGCAGCCCTAATATGTTATATAATATATCCAGTTATAACATGTTATAACATATCCAGCATTATTTTATTTTAGGGGGAAAAAAATCATTAAAATGCACCCAAATGATAATTTCACATCCCAAAGGTTGTAGTAGGTAGCTGGAAATATATGACCTGTAGTAAGTCCCTCTGGGAGTCTATTACAACTGTTGGAATGTGAAAATATAATGTGTGAATTTTTATCTAAAATAATTTAATACTGTGTCCGTATAATTGTATATATGGGACAAATATGACCTGTAAGTCAGTCATCCCACTGGTAGCCAACTACAATGTAATGTGACAATAACATTTAAAGGAATAGTTCACCCAAACTTGAAAAATCTCTCTTCTTTTACTCACCCTCTTGCCATGCCAGATGTCTTTCTTTTTTCTGCTGAACACAAACTAATATTTTTAGAATATCTAGGGTGAGAATCTGATCAATATTTGAGTCCTTTAGACCATTTATTTATAGGTGCACTCAGTAATTTTTTGATGTCAAAGTGACTTTCATTGGCATACAGTGACACCTAGTGGCCTGGATGCTGCATCATTCAAACACAGTAGTTGTCAGTTACAGATGCTTTAGTGCTGGCTCAAGTAAGAGCAGGGGAGCCATTACATTGATAAGTAAGCATCTACAATTCAAATGTCTCAAACAGATTAAAGATAAATTAGGAAGAGTCATTATTGTTTTAGCAGAAATTCAAAAGGTTGATTTTGGCTAATATTTACGCACCTAACGCTGATGATCAGGGCTTTTTTATAGACCTTGAAAGGATGTTGCAAGCCGCTGGCACCCCTCATGATATAATATTGCGAGGAGACTTTAATCTTTTGATGGACAGTCCTTGATCATAGTGAAGCATAAGTGTGTAAGCCCCCTAGAGCAATAGTGACGCTTTACAAGATGTGTAAATATCTTGTTCTTACAGATATTTGGAGACTTTTGAACCCATCTGGTAGGGACTATAATTTTTTTTCATCAGTCCATAAGATTTATTCTAGAAAAGAGATTATATATATATATATATATATATATATATATATATATATATATATATATATATATCCCCCAAGTCCCTCATTTCATCTGTTGTTGATTGTTCAGTTGGAAACATTTTAGTCTCAGATCACACCCTGATGAGTTTAGAGGTGTTGCCACATACGGAGAAAAATAATTCATATAGTTGCCGCTTTAAAGGGGTCATGATCTGCCTTTTTTTATTTTGTACTGTTCTCTGAGGTCCACTTATAATGTTATCAAGATTTTTACATAAAAAAAAAAACAACATAATTTAGAAGTAACAGGCTATTTTCTATCCTGTTTTGACCCTCCTCATCATAACACGCCGTTTGAATAGGCGTGACGGATTGTAGACTCGGAAGTAAACGCCCACTGGTATGATTGGCTAACAGTTTTGCATATTTAGAAATTTTCAACGCCCCCTTCAGTACACGTGTGGAATTGTTTTGAAAAACTTCCGATGTTGAGAAATGGCAGCCGGTGAAATTCAGCCATACATGTTTGAGCCAAAGTCTGATACCGATTCAGAAGACAACGAACCTGCACCTCAACTGGCAAGGATACTACAGCCTGCGACAGCATGGTAAATAATCATCTTTATTTATATTTATACTTTATGTATTTGTGAGGTAGTTAGCCTATTACATTATATTAGAGTTTAGCCGAAGACGCTACAGAAAGCTGTTTGTGTCGTTATGTTGTTAACATTTATGCATATTACACGTTTTATATTTCATTGGTTGTTGCATATGAAGTTTAGATACTACGCGTTAATACAGTTATAGCTGACCGAGGATAATTCTTGATAATTCTCTGCTACATGTAAACGAAGTATAAATGAATGTACCATCGTTTGTCAAGCTGTCGTTCTTATATTCATCGTCCATCATTTTCATTAAAGTAAAAAACTTGTTCCAAAGGACAACTGTGTGCCCACCGATGTAAACTTCTGCATGTATGTTTGACAGCCTACATCCTTCACAGATGGACGCTGCTGTGATTTAGGTTAAAAACGCATAAATACTCTGTACATATCAAACGATCTGTAATAACAGACAAAGCAATAGTGAACACGTAACACAGTTACTCACACTTCTGTGGTGCGACATTACTGTCGGATCCAATATAGTCGGCACAACATTGTCTTTTAGTTTCAGTCTTTCTGAAAATCCTGCGTCGAATTATGCCTTGTTTGTAAACGAAACCGCGGTAAAATGAAGGACCTAGTTCTTACTGATGCGGTCTGGAACTTCATTAAAAATAAAGTTCAACCACTCTTTCCTAATGTTGGGATCAGAAGGAAGGCAATGCAAAGACTGTGTTTTTCCACAACTTGGCAATGCACAGCGTCTTGTTGTCTTAGGAGCCATCTTTATCGTTTGGTTTCTGCGTAGACCTGCGTTTGCCTCTCTCGTTATTTACCAACTACATGCGTGAATCTGTGGGCGGGGCTAAACAGGCAGTGACGTAGAAGCAGGCGTTGATCATCTTCTGCGGAGGCGGTGTTTAGCCACACTATTACGTAATAAAGTGGCACATTCCACATCCTGTCGTTTTGGCAGATTGGCTTCAATATAAGCTGTTTTTAGACTAACGAGAAAGTTTTGAGTTTTGAAACTTACAGGATGTTTTTATAGTACAATGACCTCTTATATGTCAAAAGATCAAGGGAATTTTGATTTCTCAGTTCATGACCCCTTTAATATATCCCTGTTGCAAAATCCTGAATTCCAGCAAATGCTATAGGCTGAAATCAATGTCTATATGGAGACCAACTGGTCCTCAGAATCCTCTGTGGGCGCAGCTTGGGAGGCACTTAAGGCGGTTCTTAGGGGACGGATCATGCATTATGCCTCATTCACCAAAAAATCCAAAGCACGAGAACTCATGGAAATAGTTAATAAGGGAATATTAAAAGTGCTGAGGCAAACCTGAAGCGCCGAATGTTGTCTAATTGACCCGATTGAAATACAGATATAATACTGTTTTGTCACGTAAGGTGGAGTTTTGGCTATTCAGGGCAAGACAGTCATATTTTTAGTCAGGGAAGCTTTTGGCTAGGTATATAAAGCAGAGAGAGACTTTTTCTACCCAGTGAAATCTGCTGGTTATGAAATATTTACCTCAGCCATTGATATTAATAATGCTTTTAAAGAATTCTGTCTTGATCTTTATAGTTCCACATCTTCGTCTATTGATGAAGGACAAAGACCCAAGCGAGTGTAAGAGTTACCGTCCAATTTACCTGATCCGTTTAGACGTAAAAATACTGTCAAAAATTTTGGCTAACCAACTAAGTAAAGTTATGACATCTCTTATACATACAGACCAGGTGGGGTTTATTCGGGGTCATAGTTCTTCTGATAACATTAGGCGTCTCATCAATATCATGTGGTGAGTGGCGACTCCGGTCGCTGCCATCTCACTTTACGCTGAAAAGGCATTTGATATGGTAGAATGGGATTATCATTGAGCAAATGATCAATCTCTGGTCGCTGCCATCTCACTTGATGCCGAAAAGGCGTTTGATATGGTAGAATGGGATTGTCTTTTTAAGATTTTGGAAATATATGGGTTCAGGAATAATTTTATTGGATGGATTATGTTACTTTACAGACACCCGGTAGCGGAGGTACAAACAAATGGATTAATTTCAGATTAATTTACTCTGGCCAGGGCCCTCTTTCCCCATTATTGTTCTGTCTTGCCCTGGAACCATTAGCAGCCGTGATAAGAAGGGAAGGCGATTTTCCAGGGGTGGTGGCGGGAGGTATAGCGCATAAGATTTTGCTTTATGCAGATGATATTTTATTATGTATTCTAAAATTCAGCTACCTGCAACAGTCTCTCCCTATAGATGTCCCCCTTTCTTATTTTAAGCAGTTTGATAGCATTGCGAAGTCCTTCATTTGGAATGGTAAACGTCCCAGATTACATTTCAGTAAATTGCATAGGCCGATTGACAAAGGTGTGCAAGGCCTACCCAAGATTTTGTTTTATTATTATGCATTCAGTTAAGTTACACCCCGTTATCTCGCATTTGCACTCGGTATGGACAAAAGTGTCCAGAGTGTTTAATTCAGATATTTATTTAAATGTTGCCTCGAGCATATGGCTGAACCCAAAATTATGTATTAAGTAATTCCCCTTTCTGCTGGTCAGAGTGGATTTTGAGAGAGGTTAATACACTCCTATATGAGAGTGGAGTGTTGAGATCTTTTGAAAATTTGGTTCATCATTTTGGGATTCCCAGATCTCAGTTTTCTTTAGGTATTTACAGCTGTGCCGCCTGCTCTGTACTATTTTTGGGAGTAGCATAGAGTTTTATGTGTGACGTATTGGACACTCGGATTTCATTTTGCCCCAGACTTGTGTTTTGGGCGATGGGGCAGTCATCGATGTGGGGAATAAACACATAAAAAATTGTGTTCTGACCAGTGTAATGATCGCCAGACAAATTATTTTAAGGGGATTGATGTCGGCTGGAGTGCCCCCATTTCAGGAGTGGTGCACGGAGATGGGGAGGGTGGTGGCTTTTGAGGAAGACTGGTAACTTGGAATTGTTTGTTGGGAAATGGGGCAGTGGAGAGAGAGGTACAGGTATAAATGTGTGTGATATATATATATATATATATATATATATATATATATATATATATATAATACATACATACATACATACACACACTACCGTTAAAAAGTTTAGGGCACTTGCCTGAAATGTTTCTCATGATCTTAAAAACCTTTTGATCTGAAGGCGTATGCTTAAATGTTTGAAATTAGACAAAAATATAATTGTGCCAACATATAAATGTATTTAATTACAAAACTAACATTTAAAAAAAGAAAAAGAAAAGCAGCCACTAAGTGCCCAGCATATAGATGGGAACTCCTTCAATACTGTTTAAAAAGCATCCCAGGGTGATACCTCAAGAAGTTGGTTGAGAAAATGCACTTTGAAGATGCTAAAATATAACAGTTTTTATTTATTTTGGATTTTTTTTAGTCTTAACATAATTCCCATATTTCCATTTCTATTATTCCATAGTTGTGATGACATTACTATTATTCTAAAATGTGGAAAAAAGAAAAAAAAGTGACTTTTTAATGGTAGTGTGTGTATGTATGTGTGTGTATGTATGTATGTGTGTATATATATATTTTTTTTATTTTTGTGTGTGTTGTGTATATACTCATGTGTGACCACAAGCATGTTTGTTGAGGGTCAGGGCGGGGTTGGGGATTGGGAGGGGGAGGGGTAATAGTGGGAGTTAAATGTTTATTCTATGCATATGTTTTGCTTTCCTTTATTTACTGTATGAATCAATAAAAAATGTTAATCACACACACAAAAAAACAAGTTTTTGACATTGCACCAATGACATGAAATTAGGGGACAAACATTATTTGTAAATTATTATTTTGCTTTTTTTTTTTTTTTTTTTTTTCCACACTTGTTAGGCCTTGCACTAATGCCTGACTTGAGAAAACAAAATGAGTAAAAAATAAACATCTGTAAAGGTGGTGTACCAGCTGAAGGGGACAGGTTTTGTTTTTATGGCTGAAGTTAAGGACATATGTCACAATATTTTGATGATAAATTGTGCTGCTTTAGCTCAGATCACACACACACACACAAAAGAAATTATCCTGTCCTTTACCTGTAAGGCAGGCCTCCTTTATGCATTTGTTGATCATTGGGCATTACAATTTCAATTTCTCCCATTCATTTTAATAAAAGTGGCCCGTCTCTGCTAAATAGTCTCTGCCATCACACTGGCAGCATACTACAACCGTTAGAATGCCAAAAAAAAAAAAATGTTTGTTAGAACGTGCTAGCTAGTCAATTGAATGAACCAACGTTTTAGCTTAATAGGTGGACTTTTCAGATGGTCCCTTACGCATCGTAGGTGAATTTCGAATTTAAAACTAACTATACCCCGCTTATTTGTACACATTCAGAAATTTGGGAATGGGGATTATGATTTGTGCACATATATTATACTTGTGTTAGTGCTACACCCTTTTCAATAGACCCGCTTTCTCTCGTTTGTTCTCACGAGTTTACGATAGTCACATGCCGAACTGAACATACGTCATGCAGCGCCCGGCCCGCTCAATGTTAATACCCTTGTAAATATCTCTGCCCGACAGCTTTCATTCACAACCACATAGCGATCGCATTCCCACGGCAATATATGCTAACTCAATGCCTCCTACAAGAGAAGAGGACACGGATGAGCTGCAAAATGTATTAAAGGAAGGAAAAGAGGAAAACGTTTAGGATTAGTCGAGTATGAGCACTATTGTAAAGATGGAGTTTAGTGATCCAGATCCCTGCAGGATAAACAGTGGAGATACTGAGGAACCAAAAGGTTGGTGTCCATTCTGGATTCTTTATTAGTGACTGTTGAGGAACATTAAGATTCACATTAAGATTAAGCTTAAGGAGTTAGAAAATCAGGTAAAATAAAAATAACAAGGCACATGAAAATGGGGATTACAAAGAAGGATGACAGAATTTACCTTTGGCATAATATATAACGTAAAATCAGAGGCGCGAAAACCATATATGCAAGGTATGCAATGCATAGGGGTGGAGCAATCGGCCTCCTCGACCCCTTCAACATTACCCCCCCCCCAAGCTTGACAGATACGTGGGGCACAACATTTTGTTTTGCATACCCGCTCGGAAATTTGTAATTGCGCCCCTGCGTAAAATATGTAGGCTACTTGACCTGTGTTGCTTTGTGCCATAAAATTGTGGGCACTCTTTATTTCTTGATTATTTATTTGGCCTTGATTTAATTTTTGTCAATAAACTTTGTTTCAGACCAAACGGAAGTGAAAGAGGAAAGTCAAGAACTGAGTGAAGTGGATGAGAAACAGCAGCAGCAATCTCGTTTTATTAATGGAGAAAAATCTTCAAGTTGCTCTGAGACTGAAAACAATTTAACAAAAATAAAAAATGAAGATACTGAGGAACAAAGAGGTTGGTGTCCATTCTTAATTCTTCATAAATGACTGTTGTTGAACATTAAGAAAACAAAGCTTCAGGCAGTTCAATAGATTTGATGGTTGTAATTATAAAATAAGATAAACAAATAAATTATGGGCGACATGTGCAGTTGCACAGAGCAGCATCTTGCGCTGGGGTGGCACGGGGCACTATGTCCCAAATGACATAGACACACACATGCACAAAAAACTAAAAACAAATAAAAAAACACATCCACAAATGACAAATACCCGCCCCATTTCTCCACGAACACTTTATACCTCCCCGTTCCTCTGAATGTAACTTCCTCAAAGGCTGCCACCCTTCCCATCTCCGAGCACCACTCCTGAAAAGAGGGCGCTCCAGCCAACCTCCAGCCCCTCAAAATTATCTGGCTGGCAGTCATGACACTGGTTAAGACCCAACTCTTTATGTGTATACTTTCAATGTCAGTGACCGCCCCATCATCCAAGATACAGAGTCTGGGGCAGAATGATACCTGAATGCCTAACACATCGCACACCAAACTCTGCACCTTTAACCAAAACTTTTGTATTTCAACACACCCCCAAAAGACATGGGTTATATCTCTGTCCTCTGATTGGGATCGTCAGCAGGTGGGTGTGTCTTTAAAACCAAGCCTATACAATTTAGAGGGGGTCCAATAGAACCGATGTAAAATCTTGAATAGTATAAGGCGCACCCTTGCATCTCTAGATGCAGTTTTTATGTTTTTTAAAATCCTAGCCCATTCTCCCTCCTCCAATTCCAAGTTTAAATCTTTCTCCCATAATCTCTTGAGAGTGGTTGAGACTCCGTCCCCCAGACTCTGAATTAATAAGGAGTAATACACTGATGCCTCATGACCTTTTCCAAAAGCAGAAATCACCTCTCCTAGAGTATCTGCTGCTTTAGGGGGGTGTATGCTATTCCCAAAAATAGTACAGAGCAAGTTTTGTAAGCTGAAGATACCTAAAAAACTGAGATCTGGGGATCTCAAAATAGTGAATCACATTTTCAAAGGATCTCATCACACCACTCTCATAAAGATCACCGAGTGTATTAACCCCCCTCGCCATCCACTCTGACCAACAAAAAGGGGACTTATTAATGCATAGTTTGGGGTTTAGCCATAGGCTCGAGGCAACATTTAGATAAATATCTGAATTAAACACTCTGGACACTTTTGTCCATACTGAGTGCAAATGTGAAATAACGGGGTATGATTTAACTTCACTGGTTAGATTGACAGAAAGGCTTTGCAATGGCAAAATAGGGGCAAGAAATTCTTGTTCAATGCAGAACCAGGGAGGGGCTCTTTCAGGTGGAAGTGACCAATGAGCCAAATGTCTGAGACCGAATGCATAATAATAAAACAAAATCTTGGGTAGGCCCAGCCCACCTTTGTCAATCGGCCTATGCAGCTTACTAAAATGTAATCTGGGGCAATTACCACTCCAAATAAAAGACTTCTCTATGCTCTGAAATAAGAGAGGGGGGCATCTACCGGGAGAGACTGTAGCAGGTAGTTACATTTTGGAATACAGTTCATTTTAATAACATTAACCTTCCCAATCATCGATAAATGTAATAAAGCCCAAGTGCCTACATCGCTCAAAATCCTTTTTATTAAAGTGTCAAAATTAACTCTAACTAAATCAGACAAATTTGTTGGGAATAAATTATCCAAAAACGTAATGCCCTGTTTGGGCCACTGGAAGGCGCCTGGCTGGAAGGCCGTTACTGGACAATACGCTGTCAGAGCCAAAGCTTCGGATTTAGACCAGTTGACTTTGTATCCTGAGAATTTGGAAAAGGAATTAATAATTCTGTGGAGGCAAGGCGTAGATTTAGTAGGATCAGAGACGAATTATAAAATATCATCTGCATAAAGCAGAAGCTTATGCGCCACGCCTCCCGCCACCAACCCTGGAAAATGATCCTCCTTTCTTATCACGGCTGCTAATGGTTCCAGGGCAAGACAGAACAATAATGGGAAAAGAGGGCAACCTTGCCGGGTGCCCCTATTCAGAGTAAAATAATCTTTTATCTTCAGAGAAAAATTAATCTATTTGTTTGTACCGCTGCTACAGGGTGTCTATAAAGTAACTTGATCCAACCAATAAATGTACTCCCGAACCCATACATTACCAAAAGATAATCCTATTCTACCATATCAAATGCCTTTTTGGCGTCAGGTGAGATGGCAGCGACTCTTTGTTCCATTTTTAATTTAAAAATAAATGCATAGCTGTATTTTATAGAAAAACAATGTTTTGTCAAAGGCTATCTAATGTTTTGTCAATAGGGCATGAACTGTGACAGTAGGTAATGTAGAATAAAAAATTAATACCTCTAAAAACAAAATAAATGTGTTGGTAAATGGTACATGTGCAAATCGCACTGGTGAGAAACACAGGATTTCAAAGGTAGGCCTATTGTTTTTAAAGACATTCAAATTACATTACGTGGGATAAATGTATTCGAAATTGTTCAGTTTTTTCTTTTCTCTTGTTTTATATGGATAGGCCTATACTTTGTAAATTTCACTGCAGAGTCTATTTTTAATGCTTTCTTGTAATAGGCTAAAATGTTGTCCCTTGAATTATTTTTTTGCAGAAAACATGTACCACATAGTAAGCTTTGCAGATAATGAGGAAGTGGAAGTTGTTCCTGCAATTTGGGTGAAGGATGATGTGTGTTTTTGGCCTCCATACAAGAATAACAGAATTCAGAAAGCAATCAAGAGTTTGGAGCAACCTCAAGAGAATTGGACTCCATACATAATCACAGTGATTTATACTGCAGGTGTGTATAAAGAGAATCAATTCAGTAGTGAGTAAATAAATAAATATAAACATTGTTAAAGTGTGTATGTTTTTGACTTTTGAATTTGGTCATTGACAGATAATTACTATGAAGTGCTAAAGAAAATTCCTCTTATGGAACAGCAGATCGATGTCTTGTCCAAAGCTGAAAATGACTCCTTAAGGCCACCAAAAAGGAAAATCAAGTAAGACTGTGCACGAGAAAATGTAATGTTATGTTATTTCACACAGGACTGTCTAACTGTATCACATGTCCGTTTAAGACTGTAGCTGCGTCTGAAATCGTGTACTATCAGAGTATTTACTGTGTTTAATGAAGGACGCTCGGCCGGTAAAACAGTACGTTCTTAGGTATGCATATAAGTAGTATGAATAGATTTCAGACATGCTTCATCTTGTAACATGGGTTTTGTCCCGTTACCCACAAATATGATGTAATAACAATCGTGAAAATCTAAACACAAGGAACTACTTTCTTTGTATAAAAACAGTTGAAAATAGCCATCCGACTCTGCCATTTTTTTTAAATCCATTGTTTTGAACGTGAAGTTTCTTTAACTCCCAAGGCATTGTGGGATAGAAAAGTGTCCAGTTTTATGCACACTTCAGAATCTTGCTGGATGGATGTAGTAGGTCATCAGGGTTTCTCGTTAACTGTTTTATGAATACTGAGGATTTGGACATACTACTCCCAGGATTCCCATACTTCCTGGAAAACCTGGAATTTTGCAACGCAGTTTTCCAGTCATGGAAAATTAAAAAAAATACCAAATTTCCTGGAAAAAAATGAATTGTCCTGTAAAATATTTTATTTATTTATTTATTATTATTTTTTTACAAGTATAGTCAACATTCGGTTAACCGTTCGATGCGCCACTATTAGACTATCAAAATCGCTATTTGGTTATTCTACACGTGCAATAGAGGTCTTCAACCGAGCCGAATTGGAAATGTTCTGACAAACTGTCGGGTTTTCCTGCCAGGTTTGGGTCAGTGAGTTTATCAGCTGGGTCAGTGAGTTAGGGGCTGTTCAAATATGCTTTTCTGTGCATCTGCGCTGTTTTTCTATTAAAGATCAGTGATACTGACTGACACGTGCTGGACGGGTGTCTTTGACTGTTGCACTGGCTGAATCTCACTTTTTCAGTGTCTTGCGCAGAATCAACGCATTTTTAAACACAGTAAAGTTAAAAAGACTTTAATTTTTATGAAACACCTAGGTTGTGTTTCATTCGCTGTGCTGCTTTCTGAAGAAGAGTACTCTGTGACGGTTTGTTACACCATTAAACATGATTCCAGTTTGTTTTTACTGCTTGATAAACAGTAAGACAGTGTTTTTTTTTCCCTTTTGCTCTGGTGTGCATATTTAGTACAATAATTTTACAAGTTAAATGTCATCTGATTTTAAACCATTTAAAAATCGAAGCACCCCGAAGAGGCTATTTAACCGCAGCTGTGTGACTCCACGCACATGATGTGTCTCGTTTCGAAGGCTGCGTGCTAGTTAGAACGCGTCCTTTGAAGGCTGCAGTATACCGAGTGTCCTCCTTTAAACAAATCTCATTTAAACGAGATGTCCTTCGTAGGACAAACGGAATGGAACATGGTTGCTATAACAGCACGCCACTCTTTAACAAGCGCAAGAGCGCTTCGAGAGAGAAGGTATCAAAGTCCCTTTAGAAGGGAATGTATAATTTATTTTTTAGGAGATGTGAAGATGTAAAGAGAAAAGAAAATATATTTTACAGGTGTACTTTTGTCTAATACTTTATTTCAATTATATATTCTGATTAACAATTTTTATTGATTCACATAAATGTACCTCATAGAACAAAACATATATACATAGAATCAAACTTAACCCCAACTATTACTCCTCCCAATCCCACCCTAACCCCAGCAACATAACAGTGGTCTTAAATGACAGACACACATGCACACACATAAAAAAGAAATACATAAAAAATAAATAAATAAACAAATAAAAAAAAAACACAACAACAATAATCACACATCCACAAATGACAAATACCCGCCCCATTTCTCCAGTTGACTTTGTATCCTGAGAATTTGGAAAAGGAATTAATAATTCTGTGGAGGCAAGGCATAGATTTAGTAGGATCAGAGATGAATAATAAAATATCATATGTGTAATGCAGAAGCTTATGCGCCACACCTCCCGCAATCACCCCTGGAAAATCTGCTAATGGTTCCAGGACAAGATAGAACAATAATGGGGAAAGAGGGCAACCCTGCCGGGTGCCCCTATCCAGAGTAAAATAATCTGAAATTAGTCCATTTGTTAGTACCGCTGCTACAGGGTGTCTATAAAGTAACTTAATCCAACCAATAAAAGTACTCCCAAACCCATACATTTCCAAAATCATAAAAAGATAATCCCATTCTACCATATCAAACGCCTTTTCGGCGTCAAGTGAGATGGCAGCGACCGGAGATTGATCATTTGATACTGACCACATGATATTGATGAAACTCCTAATGTTATCAGAAGAGCTACGGCCCCGAATAAACCCCACCTGATCTATATGTATAAGTGATGTCATAACTTTACTTAATCGGTTAGCCAGAATTTTTGACAATTTTTACATCTAACTGGATCAGGGAACTTGGATCTTTGTCCTTTTTAAGAATCAGACTGATCCGGGCTTGTGTCACGGTTGGCGGGAACTCCAACAAAAGTGGAGCCAGTTCTGTAGCATAAGATTTGAAAAACTCAGCGGCAAAGTCGTCAGGCCCTTTGCCTGTAGGCAGGGCCTTAATTACCTCATCAAGCTCCTCCAAGGTTATCTCAGAATCAAGAGAATGTTTTTGCTCAGTCGTCAATTTAGGGAGTTCTAATGGTCCCAGAAATTTTCTAATATCTTCATCAGTAGATGAAGACGTGGAACTATAGAGATCAAGGTAGAATTCTTTAAAAGCATTATTAGTATCAATGGCTGAGGTAAATATTTCACCACCATCAGATTTCACTGAGGGAATGGTAGAAAAAGACTCTCTCTGCTTTATATATCTAGCCAAAAGTTTTCCTGCTTTATCACCTGACTCAAAGTATGACTGTCTTGCCCTGAATAACCAAAACTCCACTTTCCGCGACAACATAGTATTATATCTATATTTCAATCGGGTCAATTCTCTGAGGCCATCAGATTACAAACGGCGCTTCAGCTCTGCCTCTGCATTTTTAATATTTCCTTCCAACTCCACGAATTCTCGTGCTTTGGATTTTTTGATGAATGAGGCATACTGTATGATCCGACCCCTAAGAACCTCCTTAAGTGCCTCCCAAGCTACGCCACA
Source organism: Myxocyprinus asiaticus (assembly GCF_019703515.2). Taxonomy (NCBI): domain Eukaryota; kingdom Metazoa; phylum Chordata; class Actinopteri; order Cypriniformes; family Catostomidae; genus Myxocyprinus; species Myxocyprinus asiaticus. The sequence continues at coordinate 2,663,602 of NC_059348.1, read as the reverse complement.
GAGGATACTGTGAACCAGTTGATCTCCATATAAACATTGATTTCAGTCTTTAACATTTGTTGGAAATCAGGATTTTGCAAAAGGGATACATTAAAGCGCCAACTATATGATTTCATTTTCTCTATATGTGGCATCACCTCTAAACTCACCAGGGCTTGATCTGAGACTAAGATATTTCCAATTGAGCAATCAACAACAGATGAAATGAGGGACTTAGATATAAAAAAAAAAAATCTATTCTAGAATAAATCTTACGGACTGATGAAAAGAAAGTATAGTCCCTACCAGATGGGTTCAGAAGTCTCCAAATATCTGTAAGACCAAGATATTTACACATCCTGTGAAGCGTCAGTGTTGCTCTAGGGGACTTACACACATTTGCTTCACTATGATCAAGAACTGAGTCCATCAATAGATTAAAGTCTCCTCCCAATATTATATCATCAGGGGTGCCAGCGGCTTGCAACATCCCTTCAAGATTTAAAAAAAAGCCCTGATCATCAGCATTAGTTGTGTAAATATTAGCCAAAATAAACCTTTGCCCCTGAATTTCAGCTAAAATAATAATTACTCTCCCTAATTTATCTTTAATCTGTTTGAGACATTTGAATTGTAGATGCTTATTTACCAATATAATGACTCCCTTGCTCTTACTTGAGCCAGCACTAAAAAAACATGTCCACCCCATATCTTCCCAAATTTTTCAGCTTCCTGCGGGGAAAGATGCGTTTCTTGAAGAAACGCTATATCATATTTCTTACGTTTAAGAAAAGTAATAACCTTCCTTCTTTTTATAGGGTGCCCCAACCCATTTACATTCCATGTGGAGAGAGATAGTACACTCATATTAACATTTGACATTTTGATATAGTAGAAAAAATAAATTGTGTGTCAAAAATAAGATAATACAGACCACATTCCCCATTAGTGAAACAATCAAACCCCGAACTTCCCCCCAAACAAAACAAACAGAAAAAAGAAAAACGTGCACACGACAGCGCCAACCGGCGACGATCCCTCTAAACTCAAAAGATCCATGAACGCCCACGAGCCCCCACGACAACTTTGCCATCGGAAAGCACAATTTTGCCTCACAAATTTGTGAGGCAAAATTACATAACAGAAAATACTTTGTAAAATAAACTCCAGCCAATAAGCAGAATGAACACAAAGAACATGTAGATTAATTCACAGAACTGTCTCATAGGTGTGATCCTCCACAAAACAAATTGCAGCCGATATAAAACCGTTCAGATGCTTCAGACAGACAAACGAATGATCAGTGAGCCAGCTGTTATGAGTTCAGCAGATGACGTAATCATTCCAGTGTCCCGTAAAAATACTCAACAAAACAAACTCCAGTCTTACTCAATCCGTCAACTTTATAAAAGACATCCTTTGTGTGAGCATGTAGATATTTTGCGGTCATCCGAAGTGTCCACTCCCAAACTGGCCGGGAACTCCAATTCAAAAGTAATCTTTCGTCAATGCAAAAGTTTCTTTAAGGAAAAGTGTTATTCAGAAAACAGGCTCCAGCCGCTTGGCAGAGCCAACGCAAAAAGCAAAAAGAAACCAAAATGACGCCCGGCTTCCTCAAAAGCCAGAGTAAGTACAGTGAGTCGACCCACTCATATGAAAAACACCCAATGGTTTACTCACCCATTGATTCAATAAAAGACATTGCCTGATTGGGACACGTAAATACTTTGCGACCGTCCTTCGTTTCTATTCTCAGTTTGGCCGGAAACATCAGAGCAAAAGTGATCTTTCGCTGATGTAAGAGTTTCTTACATTCCTTGAACCGATCGCATTTCTCTCTAGTCGAACTCGCAAAGTCCGGGAACAAGAAAATATTATGGTTCTTCCAAGAAAGCTTCCCTTTGCTCCTCGCCTGGCGCAACACAAGATCTTTATCGGATGATCTCAGAAATCTGGCCAGAATCGATCGGGGCCTGTCTCCCTCAGCAAATCTGTAAGCTGGGACTCTGTGAGCTCGCTCGATTTCCAGCTTGTGGCCTGTTATGTCGAGCAGACTCGGGAAGAGCTCGTCCAGGAATTTCACCATATCTCTGCCCTCCTTATGCTCAGGAATTCCAACTATTCGAACGTTATTCCTGTGGCTTCTATTCTCAAGATCTTCAAGCTTTTCAAGAACACGTTCCAAATCAACTTTGGTCGCGGGTGGATTAGCGGATGATTCCCTCTCCAAAGACTCCAAATAATCGATTCGTTTCTCAGCATCTGCCACTCTTGTAACTAACTCAGATAATTTTATTTCCATCGCCGTAATCGATCGACGTATTACAATGAGATCCTCCAAGTCAGCAAGAACCTTCGTCAGCATCACCGACATGTTGGACAACTGACACTGGATCTCCTCTCCCACCGCGCCATCTAAATCGATTCCCCGGACTGTAGGCCTGTCGGGGCTTTCATCCTGAACACGTAAGTGTCTTTTACTGTCTCCAGAGCCCGAGGATTTTGCCATGTTTTACCTCAAAGAGCAAATGTGTAACTGGGTGTATTGAATTTCACCAGATTATAACATGAGAAAAATTAGCAAAGTGTGCAGAGCTCGTTGCTCACACGTCTGCTTCTTGCATGGCGTCACGTGACCCCATTTTAATTATATATTAATATAATAATACATATTATATACTCTGCACCCATCTACTGAGGTACTTCAACTTGGGAATTAACATTACTTGCATTTGAACATCATATTTACGGGCAAATTGGCGTTATTCTTTTTAGACATTTCCATTGAAGCAAAGAATTGTGGGTTGTGAGTGCCCACGAAGGATACACCTCATGCATCCTCCGAATTCCCGTGAAAGAAGGCTGCATTCGAAGTGTCCTACTCGCTTTTATGAAACGAGACAGCCTCGATGACGTATGCGGCCAAGAAATGCGACCTCCGGAGGACGCAGCCTTCCAAATGAGACAGCCAATATTTGCGTTCGTTGTCTCACGGAAATGTGAAGCTGCCCGTGCAGAGCGCATATAATGATTATTTTTGTATGACTTTAATGTGAGATTTTCTGATTTGAAGATCTACAGTACGTATTGTGCTATTTAGACTCATAGCTCACTGTGCACTTTATTTGCTGCTGTTTTGAGTCGTGTTTGAGGAAATTCCATTGCAAAAACGTTCTTTATTCCTGCATCCCAACTCCCATTCATGAAACCTCGCGGTTCACCGAATGTTAAAAATGGTAACCGTGCACATCCCTAATTGATATAGTACAAAATACAACCTCAATCCCGAAAAAGTTGGGACAGTATGAAAAATGCTAATAAAAACATATTCACCCTTTGCTATATTGAAAGCACTAAAACTACACAATATATGATGTTTTACCTTGTTAATTTAAAGGTTTATTTGAAAATATGCACTCATTTCAAACCAGATGATTGCAACACGCTCCAAAAATTTGGGACAGTCAAGTGTTTACCACTGTGAAACAACACCATTTCTTCTAATAACACTTATTAAGCGTTTGGGCACTGAAGACACAAGTTTAAGTTTAGAAAGTGGAATTTTCCCCTATTCATCCATTATGCAGGTCTTCAGATGAACAATTGTACGGGGTTTTCGTTGCCTTATGGTGTGCTTCATAATGTGCCACACATTCTCAGTTGGAGACTGGTCAGGACTGCAGGCAGGCCAATCGAGCACCCACACTATCTGATTACACAGCCATGCACTTGTAATGCGTACAGTATGTGGTTTGAAGTTGACCTGCTGGAAAATGCAGGGATGTCTCTAGAAAAGACGGTGCTGGATGGCATGTTGCTCCAAAATTTTTACATATCTGTCTGCATTAATGGTGCCCTCACAGGTGTGCGAGTTACCCATCCCATGGGCACTGACACACCCCTGGCCCTTACAGACACTGGCTTTTGGACCTGACACTGATAGCAGCTTGGATGGTCCTTTTTCTCTTTGGCCCGGAGAACACGACAGCTGTGCTTTTCAAAAACTATTTGAAATGTTGACTCGTCAGACCAAAAAATACAGTTTCACTGTTGTACTTTCCATCTCAGATGAGGCCGAGCCCAGAGAAGTCGGCAGCGCTTCTGGACAGTGTTGATGTAGGGCTTCTGCTTTGCATAGTAAAATCTTACAGTAACTTGCATCTGTGGATGCAGCGGCGAGTGGTGTTGACTAACAAAGATTTACTAAAGTAATCCCTAGCTCATGTCATGATATCCATTACAGATGAATGACGTTTTTTAAGACGGTGACGGCTGAGGGATCGGAGATCAGTCACATACAGAAGTAGTTTTTGTCTTGCCCTTTACGCACCAAGATTTGACCAGATTCCTTGAATCTTTAAACTATCTTGTGCACTGTAGTGGGTGAAATGCCCAAAATCCTTCCAATTTGTCTTTGGGGAACATTGTTCTCAAAGTGCTGGATTATTTGCTAAAGCATCCGTTTGCAAATTGACAATGATTCTTGCTCTTGAAGGACTAGGCTGTTTTTGGAGTTTCCTTATATACTGACACGATTGCCTCACTTGTTTAACATCGGTTTCACACTGCCTTGTTATTTCAGCTCGTCAAATTATTTGTAAATTGCCCCTGTCTCAACTTTTTTGGAGCATGTTGCAATCATCTATTTGTTTTTTTGAAAATGTACTGTAATTACAATTAAATTAACAAGGTAGACAACATATAATTAGTAGTTGTAGTGCTTTCAATATAGCAAAGGGTAAATATAATTTACAAATCATGTATTTTTGCTTTTATTAGCATTTTTCATACTGTCCCATCTTTTTCGGAATTGGGGTTGTAAGATTTTTTTCTTTCGTTCCAACATTGCTGTTAACCAAAAAACATGAGTTATAAACTTTAGACAACGTTGATGGTCAGACCACAGATTTTTTTGAAAATTAATTAACGTTGGTAGCATTGCGATTCGCCCGTAATACCTCGGTATGTGAATTAACAATGATTCAACGATCAGTGAACCACGATTACCACATGTAGTAAGCAGGGAAAAAACGTACGGAATCACAAAATCTAGTTATAAAAATGGCATTAGCTGTAAAAGTCATGGAATATTACATATTTGAATGAATGTTTGAATGCACAATCAAATTAAAATTGCGATATGTACTAGTGTGATAATTAAACTGCAGAAGTATGTGATTTAATGAATTGAATATATAATCTGCAAGTAATGCGTGCTTAAAAATTAGAGTGTGATGCTGGGCACTCGTACACTGAAAACACCTCATCATGATCATCACGCACATTCTTTAGTGCGTGAGATGACAGTGAGCAGAGCACTCTGAAGTGCGCAGCACTTACAGACTATGTATTTACTTAATTAAATCACAGTTTTACAGGGATTAATAATCACACTGGGCCATGTAGCAAACTGCTTATCTGGAGGTGAGAAACTACTGTCAAAAACACACAAATGCCAAAACAAATGCTCAAATTAAATGGATGCATATGTTTTTGCTTAAATATTTCACTTGTTGGGCACATAAACTATCCTGGAAATGTCCTGTAAAATTATGCCTTGAAAAGAGTGGGAACCCTGTACTCCATTGGCATATTGTTTTTGGCATACTTTACTAGCGAAGTATGAATATTCGGAAGCAGCCATTGTGTCGATCAAAATATGATGTAACTGCTATAGTAATAATTGAATATTGAATTTTAATAAAATATTCTAATTACAAAAGTACAATGTCACTTTTGTAACTGTGTTCTTCTCCAAAGACGAAATACGGACCTGCTTACATCTGCAGATGCAGTACAGAATCCAGCAACTTCAACAGCATCCTTGAGTCCTGAATGGTGGAGCAAAATCTCTGGGTCACCTCAAAGGCAAGATGTTAATATATCAGAGCAGCCACAGCAACAGACTGCCCAACAATTGTGGCAAGAGCAAAGTTGTGTCAGACCTTCCCTGGACCAGCTTAACCAAGTGTCATGGCAACAGCCATTGTTGGACCAGGAAGATCCAGAATCATCCATGCACCAGAGACATGGAAACAACTTGTGCTGTCATCCATTCTTAGGATGTAAGATTTGTCATACTTTACATCTGTTTGCAATCGAATGTTCGGTATAAGGTCAAATTTGTCTGCCATAACAGTTAACTTAGTTACTGTATTAAATGTTTCAGCAATTCTACAAGACCTGTTAAACAATCAGGAAATTATGAAAGAGCAACAAAGGAGCCTAATGAGGATGGTTCAAGATCTTCAGACAAATAACACACAGGAGATCATTACTGTTAATGATCTGGATCAAAGGCGCCTTCCAGTTGAGGATCTTGCTTCATTAATGGCTCTAGAAAATGACATCAGATCCTGTCCAGACACCAGAAGAAAAGTGGTTGGTGTCAGATATGCATACTTTTATCATTCGAATGTAGGGATGCAAAGATGTATGCCGATTTGTATCGGCCAAAAATTGACCATATTAAGACCATCAGCATATCAGTTATAAGAATGAAAATGAATTAGTAACACACTTTGTTAAAATTCAAACCTACAATCCAGAAATAATAGCAATAATATGTAGAAGGGTTGTGACTCTTAAGGAAAAACTGCCAGAAATGGTCATGACAATTGTGAAAGCGGCATTCACCTATAGGCTACAACATAATGTTGGGCCTCATGTGCTCAAATAGGATACAAAGGCAGGCCTACACACCGTCATAAAGCCTGACTGGGGCCTGTAGGAACACTCAAAGCCTGATAACACAAAAACAGCACCAAAATCAAACAAAGGCAGTCCAAACAGACTACAGATCCCATCAAGCCTTTACACCGAGGTGTGAAATTCTGAAGGATTGAACTCTCAACTCCTATTGGATGAAACGCACAACAAAACGCGTCCCTCAACCATGATGTCATCGAGAGTATAAAACCCCAGAGATTCCTCCTAAGCTAACTTCCAGCAACAGTATTCGGCGCGTCTAGTTGCAGCCCTGCTGCCCCAGGTGTAGCCTTGCTGCCCAAGGAAGTAATGTAGTACCTGAACTTTGGCCATACATCTCGCTGGATGAGCCGAGATTCTCTGTGTTCCACTGAGCATGCTAACAGATCCGAAGGAGACCGCTGAGCAATCCGCATCTCATCCTTTTGCCAGCAGAAGTAAAGAAGGTTTCTCTTCCTTCTTCAACCGAGTCGACTTTGCTGAATTCTCCGCCAACCCGCCGAGAATCAGCCGCCGTACCGCCCACCGACAGAGCGTGGAAATGGCCTCCCGTCATCACCGAGCTTAAAGGAACCGAGTCGGAGTCAAATGACGGATGAACACACATTCTATCCATGTCCTCACGTGACTCCAGTAAGAGGTTTACGTCTGGGCAGAGGTAGATTATTATATTGTGTTATTCTTGTGTATCAAAGTTATTGCTTGTTCAGTTTACAGATCGCCAAGTCCGCTCATTGCTGCTAATAATACTGAAGGTATTACTGTAACTTACCACAAATGAGAGTTGCTGTGTTGTCGTCCAACCACGTTGGGCTGTTTGTGCATTTCCGCCATTGCAAGTGAGACCGGCACACTGAGTTTATCCGTTAAAGAACCAACGACCGCGGTGGACGGATTACGAGCCGTTCACCGTGTCACTGAGTGATAAAGCTAACGGTTGCCATCTCTCCCACGATCGCTAAACCGGCTTTGGTGCCGTCACCCTGTTGTCTCTCTCACGTACTAACCGCACACACACACGACCCCTCACAAACATACCCGCACACACATTTGGTGAACAGATAACTTGGCGATATAGCCCATCTTTGTCCCTAAGTTATCGTACCAGCGGAGACACGTGTTAAACAGGCAGACGCCATTAACAAGTCTCCGCCCACATTCCAGCCACATTCTCTGGCTGGAAACCTTGCATGACGCATTCTCCATGAGAGCCACGCCCGCCATTTTGTGCACTCCTCTCCTTTAACACACACACACACACACACACACACACACACACACACACACACACACACACCCATTCACACACACACACACACACTTCTACCGTCCTCTCATGTATTATAGGCTTATTTGTTACCAAATCTAATCATGTTACTGTTTAGTGTGTAGTTGAAAGTTTATCGACTGCATTATTGATTATTAATTGATATTACTGCATCAATAAGCTTTGTTATACTAAGATAAATGTTTTGGTATTGTTCTGCATGCATCTGTGCCCAGGGCTGGCAGGGGATGTCAGTGCTCGGATTCAAGCCTTCATTGTTCCCATTTTGAATGTCGATGTTCTCCGGACTTTCCTAAGAGAGCAATCCTATATTGAGACTGCTATACTGTCTGGTTATTAGTCCCTGATTTCAGGGTACTGCCCTGGCAATATTAATTCTTATTAATATTCTTTTGATTTTGATAATTGATAGTTATCTTTGATTGTTGATTTGAAGGATTAATAAGCTAATGTCGATTCTAATCAATGTTCTATTGATTTTAATAATTAATAATTATCTTTGATAATTATTAATTATTGCTAATAATCAAACCCGCTCCTGAACGAAGCCCCAACAATGATGAGGGAAACCATCTGAAATGCTTTGAAACAAGACTTTGACACCGTTTCCACCTGGTATTAAGATGCGTTTTGGGTGATCCGGTCTCAAGTGGTCAGCATGAATGCATCCCACATAGCAGCGAAGCACCACCCCTCACCTGTCAATCAACCACTGCACTAAAACAAGATTTGAAAGTTTACCAGTTCTGAGTGGCTTTAAAAGGAAATAAGTGTCTGATCTGAAAATTTGAAAAAGCGAATACATACACAAGCATGAGAACTGCACAGATCTTCTTCAGTGTGTCAGATATCAACACAGATGACAAGCACACACATCAGAAGCTCAGGTAAACCACTAAAACAATGGATAATTCATGTCTGAAATGTTGCTTTTAGTCTTAGATTAGATTTCAGATGGGAGAAACAGCTTGCCAGTTTTATTTACTCTTTCCTTTGTCTTTATGACTTTTTTTGCAGTTTGTTATCATGCAGTAACACACTAACATAGTGATTGATGCATGTCGTCATGAAATCAGAGACCCTTCCCTCGAAATCTGAACACAAGTGGTCACGAGAAGCATTTATGCGACCAGGGGTAAACAGCGATGTGTCTCCCTGACCACATGATTGGATTACCCCGAGACGCATTTTAATACCAGGTATAAACGGGGTCTTTGACTTTTGAGTATCGGTATGATATCCATTATATCTGCACAATTGATTGAATTTAGATTGAAATCGCAATATGACCTTGCACGATTACTAAACCTTAAAAGGCTACATTCAACACTTCAGTCATCGCTTTATCCATTATACCACTATAATACGGAATTTAAAAGGGGTTTTGTTCATTTGGTTAAAAATGTTATTTTTCCATGATGTGATTGACCTTTCCATGGAATTGCCCAACTTATGCATAGTATAATTTTGTAATGTTATATTACATACAGTACATGTAAAACGTCAGTTCTGTTGTTTTGAACTGCAAAACCAGAAGTTACTTATCTTACATTGTGGCTCTCTATAAAATTTTGGCTTGTCATGTTCAACAGATCAATCCATGTTCAATGGAAATTATTTATTTGTAAGAACAATAAAATAGCTTTTTATACCTCTTTGTAAAACAGGGATCTGAGGCAAAATAAGGTACATGGCGAAATATCGGTATCCGCCTGGTTTTTGTTCAAATCTGTGTCTGAATTGGCTAGAAATTTTCATATCGGTGCATCCCTACTCGAATGATTATATCTCAAAGTATTCCGTTGAAAAAGAGAAAGGAAAATATAGACGAATCAATTTTAAAATCAGTTAACAATATATATTAAAAAAATAAAGAACAAGATGTGTAAAACAACAGTAAAAATATATAAAAATGAATAAAAGGGGGGAAAATATATTCTGAATATTGCAAAAACATGCACTAGTGTTGTTGGCTTTATATTAACAGAGCATGTTTTTTGTTTTTGTTTTATTCAGGTACTTACACTAGGGTTGTTGGGTGGAGTTGATGTGAAGGACACCGTCTGGAGAGTCATGAAGCAGACAATGAAAAATGACCTTGCAAAAATGGTCAACTGGAGAGGGGTGAATGGAAAGACATCTTTCCAAAGCCTGGAGCTTAAGAATGTTGTGATTGGTAGGTGCTTTAATTTTTATGGAAGATCTTTTCACATGATAAGAATGCAATGTTTTAGGCATTTGTTGTTGTGATGGACAACCATTTAGTCCTTGGCTGTTGCTGTCTTGCAGTATGTGCTAAAGGGCCTCATTTTTCAGAGATCGATTTCATCTGCTGGTCATTTTATTACATGTATCTGTGTCCTTATTAATCTCTTTGTATCCTCTTTTCCCAGAGGCTGTAAGAAGGAATCCACTGTGTGCGCAGTCAACAGCGTTTGAGGTGGAAAAGGTTATAAGACGATGGTTTCATCTGGCTGGTGATCGAGAAGGTGGAAGAAAGAGAAGAACACCTTTACAGCATGTTAATCCAGAGAACTGATTTTTAGATTGATCTTTTTATAAGCGGACAGAATACAAACATGCAACGTTGAGTAATGTAGGAGGAAACTTGGCACATTCGAGAAAGCCTGAAATAATTCTTGTTGATCAACAAAAATAATGGGAAAATTGTTTACCTACTTGTTAGATTGTTTTGTTTTTGACATTTAACTATTTTAAATTGTACTGCTTGGTGGTGATGTCTTTTCTGCAGCACATTCAGATATTCATTGCAAATGTTCACAGGGTTCGGACAAGGTGCTTAAACTGCTTGAAGTACTTGAGTTTGGCTTTTTCAAATTTAAGTCCTGGAAAACCCTTGAAAATATAAATTTTTATCAAGAGGTGCTTAAAAAGTGCTTGAATTATAGAAAATAATGAACTACATTGCATAAATCATTTAATAAATGAAATATATTTATTTTCTGAAAAACACGACAACAGACCACTAGCACAGCGCTGAAGTAGGTAGCGGCGCTGTCACGCGGCGCTTGTTACTTTTGGCAGTGCTGTTCAGAATGGGCCAATTACAATCAATTTTTGCTGGAGGATTTAAAAAAAAAAAAGAAATTGTATAGATACTGCTGTGCCGGTTTTAACAAGTATGAATCCTTGAAACTATCAGTTTTAATAAAAAATTACTCTCCAGAGTAAAAAAATTAGTTGAGATGTAAAACGTTCTGAGATTTGAATGCAGATCAATGGAGGATTCAGTTTTGTTAGCTATCTAGCGCACCCCTTGTGTAAAGAAAGCTTTGTGACTCACAAAATAGGTTATTTCTGACAACATTTGGGTCGATATCAAAATATGGTGACAAACATGTCCCTTGACATGTTTTAGTCATGAAAAAGCTTTCAAATAGCAGAAAAAATAAAAGGTATTAATATAACCTAACCATGAAATGAAATGGCTTGACTCTGTTTTGCAAATTGTTTTGAAAATATATAGGAAATTGTCAGTTGCCTGAAAAAATCCTTGTCCCCTTCATCTGGTACACCACTTCTATGACATGTAAAGTTATTTATGTATTTATTTTGTACTTATTTTTAATAAAAGCATTAGAGCAAAGCCAAATAAGTCTACAAAAAAGCAAAAAAAATTATTAATAATGTAAAAAAAAAAATTGTCCCTTGATATCATGGCATTGGTGTTATCAATATTAAAAACCTTTTTTTTTTTTTAATGTTTTTAATTTTTTTGTTTTATGCAAAAAGTTGTGGAAAATAATTTTTAAGGTCAAAGTTCAGAGGCTGCGTAAATATGCATATAGTGATTTTTCCCACCATGTTAAAAAGTTATTAATTCACATTTTAACTAATATTTTCACAAAAAAATTTGGTGTTGTACACCATTGAACATTAGTGTTAACTTTGTGTTAACTTGCTTCGTTCGTGAAACAAAATTAAATAATAAAAGAACAACAGCCAAGTTGTCCTTTATGAATAAAAATTTATGTCAAAATGTTACAAAATGTATACCCTCAGCATTAATAGGCAAAAACTGAACTGAACGGAAAATTTCAATATTTTGTAAGTTGGAAAGTCACTTTTTTTTTTTTTTTTTTTTTTTTGAGAATTACCCATTTGCAATTTAGGTCAGTTCCTCGCTTAAATCTGTTGTGTGACTTTAGAAAACATGGAACACAGCACGAGTCATATGGACTACTGTTTACGGACCTAGTTATTCACTTTTGTTGGAAAGCGAAGTGTGATTTAAGGGAGCACATTACAATTGCTCAATTTCGTCATGAATGGACCAAGAAATGTTACTGTGAGAATATGTAGTTAAAGATACCCATTGAGATATGTTGTTCTTGTAATAAGTGGTGTTTTATAAAAACAATTAACTGAATGAATAAAATATTTTTAGTTTTTAGTTTTAATGACATCTCGAGCATAGTCTTTGAAAACAAATAAAAATGTGCTTGAAAAGTCCTTGAATTTTACTTTGAAGCATCTGTACGAACACTGCGTTCACATATATTTACAGTATATGTGAATATTTGGCTTATGTTTAGATTACATGTGTTTTGCTTCATTTTTTGTTTTTCTCCCCAATTTGGAATGCCCAATTTCCAAATGCGCACTAGTGACTCAATCCAAGTGGCGGAGGATGAATCTCAGTTGCCTCCGCGTCTGAGACCGTCAATCCACGCATCTTATCACGTGGCTTGTTGAGCGCACCACCGTGGAGACGTAGCACCTGTGGAGGCCCACGCTGTTCTCCGCAGCATCCACGCACAACTCACCACGTGCCCCACCAAGAGCGAGAACCACACACCATAGCAACCACGAAGAGGTTACCCCATGTGACTCTACCCTCCCTAGCAACCGGGCCAGTTTGGTTTCTTAGGAGACCTGGCTGGAGTCACTCAGCACACCTTGGATTCGAATTCGTGACTCCAGTGGTGGTAGTCAGCATCAATACTTTCTGAGCTACTCAGGTCCCCCTATGTTTTACTTTTTTGTTTTGGCTTCTTGCTGACAGCCGAAGCGTTTTTATTTACATTTAATAAACACTTTTAACATTCAGTGCTTGTGCTTTGTTTTCGTTTATATATACAGTTGTGCTCAAAAGTTTGCGTTCCCTTGGAGAATTGGTAATATATGTACCATTTTTAAAGAAAACATGAGTGAGCAGGCATAACACATTTCTTTTATTTCTTATGGGATTCATATTCAACTGTAGGTTATAACAGAATGGCACAATCATAAAACAAAACATGGCAACAAAGAAAAATAAATGACCCCTGTTCAAAAGTCTGCATACCCTTAGTTCTTAATACTGTGTATTGTCCCCTTTAGCATCAATGACAGCGTGCAGTCTTTTGTAATAGTTGTCTATGAGGCCCCAAATTCTTGCAGGTGGTATAGCTGCCCATTCGTCTTGGCAAAATGCCTCCAGGTCATGCAAAGTCTTTGGTCGTCTTGCTTGAACCACACGTTTGAGATCTCCCCAGAGTGGCTCGATGATATTAAGGTCAGGAGACTATGATGGCCATTCCAGAACCTTCACCTTTTTGTGCTGTAACCACTGGAGGGTCAACTTGGCCTTGTGCTTAGGGTCATTGTCGTGCTGGAAAGTCCAAGAGCATCCCATGCGCAGCTTTCGTGCAGAAGAATGCAAATTGTGTGCCAGTATTTTCTGATAACATGCTCCATTCATCTTGCCATCAATTTTCACAAGATTCCCCATGCCTTTAGAGCTCACACACCCCCAAAACATCTATAGGCCTTGTTGACCCCCTCTCCAAACATAGCACTTATGGTTGTGCCCATAAAGCTCTATTTTGGTCTCGTCACTCCAAATTACAGTGTGCCAGAAGCTGTGAGGCGTGTCAAGGTGTTTTTTTTTTTTGTGGCATTGGTGCAGTAAAGGCTTCTTTCTGGCAACTTGACCATGCAGCTCATTTTTGTTCAAGTATCGTCGTATTGTGCTCCTTGAAACAACCACAGTCTTTTTCCAGAGCAGCCTGTATTTCTCCTGAGGTTACCTGTGGGTTTTTCTTTGTATCCCGAACAATTCTTCTGGCAGTTGTAGCTGAAATCTTTCTTGGTCTACCTGACCTTGACTTGGTATCAAAAGATCCCTGAATTTCCCACTTCTTAATAAGTGATTGAACAGTACTGACTGGCATTTTCAAGGCTTTGGATATCTTTTTATATCCTTTTCCATCTTTATAAAGTTCCATTACCTTGTTACGCATGTCTTTTGACAGTTCTTTTCTGCTCCCCATGGCTCAGTATCTAGCCTGCTCAGTGCATCCATGTGAGAGCTAACAAACACATTGACTATTTATACACAGACACTAATTGCAATTTTAAAAGCCACAGGTGTGGGAAATTAACCTTTAATTGCCATTTAAACCTGTCACCTTGTGGGTCTGTAACAAGGCCAAACATTCAAGGGTATGTAAACTTTTGATCAGGGCCATTTGGGTGATTTCTGTTATCATTATGATTTAAAAAGAAGCCAGACAACTATGTAATAATAAATGGCTTCATATGATCACTATCCTTATATAAAAGACAGGTTTTTTTTGCATGCTCAGTCATATTTTCAAAATCGTTGCCAAAGTTTCTGCCAGGGTATGCAAATTTTTGAGCACAATTGTATATATATACAAACAGTATACAAGAGCCATAAACACTCACTGAGCACTTTATTAGGAACAGCTGTACGCCTACTTATTCATGTGATTATCTAATCAGCCAATCGTGTGGCAGCAGTGTAATACATAAAATCATGCAGATATGGGTCAGGAGCTTCAGTTAATTTTCACATCAACCATCAGAATGGGGAAAAAATTTTATCTCAGTGATTTCGACAATGGCATGATTGTTGGTTCCAGATGGGCTGGTTTGAGAATTTCTATAACTGCTGATCTCCAGGGATTATCACGCACAACAGTCTCTAGAGTTTACTCAGAATGGTGCCAAAAACAAAAAACATACAATGAGCGGCAGTTCTGTAGACTGAAATGCCTTGTTGATGAGAGAGGTCAACAGAGAATGGCCAAACTGGTTTGAGCTGAGAAGAAAGACTATGTTAACTCTGATAACACCTCTGTACAATTGTAGTGAGCAAAATAGCATCTCAGAATGTTCAACATTTCAAACCTTGAGGCGGATGGGCTACAACAGCAGAAGACCATGTCAGGTTCAACTTCTGTCAGCCAAGAACAGAAAGCTGAGGCTGCAGTGGGCCTACCATCTGCATGTTGCAACAGAAATCAAGATTCGTCAGACCAGGCAATGTTTTTACAGTCTTCAGCTCGTTTTTGTGAGCTTGTGCCCACTGCAGTCTCAGTTTTATGTAAGTAAGTTTTATAAAATGGTGAAATAATAATGACAAAAATCCAGCCCTATAATCTAAAATTAAATCGAACATGCATTTATTTTTTCTAAACCACTGAGGGTAAACTTCCTTGGCTCTGTTACCTCGAATTTGTCTGGCTGCTGAAATTGAAGCAGTCTACACAAACCACTGTTTGTGAAGTACAGCGCTGCGCAAACTTTCCGATGCTGGCTTAGAGGCTAGAGAAATTATGGCTCTGACCGCACACCAAAGCAATATCTCTACAGTCGTACTGGCACCTGAACTACTGTGAAAGGAGATGCTAGAGCAACATCCTCTTGGCACCGTCTCATCAAAACGCACTTACCCTAACACTAGCACCTCTGGTCCACCAGTGAAGAAAAATACAAATGTGTTTTAACACTATTTTACAGCATGTACAATCAACTGAAATGTCCAAATTAATTTCATCGATAATACTGATCATTAAAGTCAAAGAGTGATCTTATGTTTATAGTGATTATATACAGTGCATCCGGAAAGTATTCACAGCGCTTCACTTTTTCCACATTTTGTTATGCCAAGCTTGTTGCATTATACTCAAAAAGACTTGAGGCTGTAATTGGTGTCAAAGGTGCTTCAACAAAGTATTGAGCAAAGGCTGTGAATACTTATGTACATGTGTTTTTTTTTTTTTTTTTAATAAATTTGCAAAGATTTCAAACAAACTTTCACATTGTCATTATGGGGTATTGTTTGTAGAATTGAGGAAAATAATGAATTTAATCCATTTTGGTATAAGGCTGTAACATAATAAGTGGAAAAAGTGAAGCACTGTGAATACTTTCCGGATGCACTGTACGTTCATAGAATGTTCTTAGGAACTAAATTACTTGGCATAAGAATGGTTTATTATGCTGATTGTTGTTTTACAGAAACTGAATTATTTAATGAACACTGGTGTATTTAATTGCTGATACCACCACCATTTTATAAAAGCAACAAGCCACTCGCATTAGAGGGATTTTACCACAAGGAAGGTGGTTTTAGGAACGACGCAATGAACGCCCCTTACCCATGGTAAAATCACAGTAATGCACACCCTCTCGTGACTTACTGTGTAAGTATGTAACTTTTTCTGTTAAAATACATCATACCCAGCTTAATATTCATAGAAAATAAAGTAAGCCATTTATTGTTTAATTGTCTTAAACTGTAAACAAGGTGTCTCTGTGGTGCTATGTGTTTCCAGGGAACACACACAAACTGATAAAATGTTAAAAATGGCTTGAATGCACTGTGAAGTCACGATGGATAAATATTGATCTATATTTATAAATACTTAAATATTTATCGCTTTATCATTCTAATCGCATATTTTTTAGCATTTTGATTAAATACTGTAGTGTGCATTAGCAGACAAATCTTTAAATCATGTGGTGCCAGTCAGTGGAATGCATCATAGTTTACAAAATAATATTAATAAATATGTATTTTTAAGTTGGAATGTTCAGAGCAACTGTGACCAGTTCAGGTTACTCACTAATCAAATACACAAACAAATGTGGATAAACAGATAAAACAATTAGCAAGAACTGGTTCTTTCAAAGTATTGAACAGCATTAAGTAAACAAGTATTGAATAGATACACTAAAGACATTATATAGACCTTTTACATGAATAAGATATAAAATATATAATATAAAATGTTCATTTCTGTGAGAAACAAAATATGGTAAATTAAATGGATATCTGCTAGCAAAATTTTTTTTATTAAACATTCTAAATTCTAAAAACAAAACAGAGTTCATCCCTCATGTTTGGGCTCTATTGAAACAGTCTGAAGGTAGTTGTCATGGTAATGCTTTAGTGTTGACAAATTACATCAACCTCGAGCAATATTAGTTCTGCACTGGTCTACAGGCGGTATCATCTTGACGATATCAGATCTTCTGTGAGCCAATCATCACTTTGGAGACAAAGTTGACGATGGCGCTGGCAGGCTGCTCAGGGTTGTGTTCAGCAAACAGGTGGCACACATTCTCCATGGCACTGCCTTCTTTACGTGCCACAAAGCCAAAGATCCTGCAACGAGAAGGAACTCGTTTAAAAGCCCTTAAACAAATTCTGAAATTAGCGAATATAGTCAATTTCACTTAAAACATGATCGAATTATAGTACTTACTTTGCTGGGGTGCAACCATCTCTTTTCCATCTTGAAATGAACCCAAACAATAAAAGAGAAATAAAAGATTTAAGAAGAAGATCAGTGTAACTGAATTTTTTTTTTGCCTGATGAAGCATAATTGACTCACTTTCTGTCCTGAGGGTCCAGAGCACAGAATATGACTGTGTTGACAGCATAGTGTCTTCTGAAGAACAGTCTAGAAAGAGAACAGGAAATGGTGAGGAGAGAGGAATACTTCATTTTAATTGATCAGATGTTTGTTCCGGCTGCATGGGTATCAATACGAGAGATGGTATATATATCAGCAGAATAAGTTACTTTCTCTGGTTGTCTGTGAGTGTGATGCCTTGTGAGGAAACTTTGAAATGCAGGACAGTTGATGAAGGCAGCGGGTCTGTGCTCAGAATCTCATTGGTGGCTTTCTGTACTGCTTGACAGCCAGTCAATGACTCCATCTCCACCAAACCCAGAAACCACACGTTACACGCTACAACAAAACATCAATACTAGATAACTATTCTTGTTAAAGGATCTGATAGTCAAACAGTTCTGTGCTGAAGTTTGAGATGCACCTGCTCCTTGTTTCAAGAGTTCAGCTGCAGAATTGGTGATGGACTGTGAAGATGCACTAACAGCGTCCTCTAGTGGATCTGAGGAGAAACAAGTGAGTGTGATTTGACTCGCTTACTATTTTAGGAGAGATAGTATGCGATTTGGATGGCAGCCAGTGTATCTCTGTGGAATGAACATTTCGTTCTCTTCAACATACAACCTTATTTTTTCTCAAATGCTTAGAGAGACCCAGAGAATGCTTTGTCAGAATTTTGTGGTTGTGGTATTACTGTAAAAAAAAAAAGACTTTTCTCAGCTGAATCTTCTACCTCTGTTAGGTATGATGAGTTTACAAGGAAGAGCCAAAGGAGTGATGGAGTGTTGAAAGACCAGAGCAGTGAGACTTCCTGTTGGACAAACAAACACACACTGAGAACTGAACAGTTCTCTACAGCAAAATCTGATTCTGAAAAAGTATTTACAGTATGTTTTAATTACACGTCGTCTTGAACTATTATCTTTACGTCTCTTCAGTATGTTGTAGCTTGCCTCTAGCAGATTACTATCAAGTAGCCTTGCATAAACGCATCTGCTAAATGAATAAACAAAAATGTACAGTACTTTGCAGCAGTTTTGAGTTATCCAGGCAGGGTCAGAGGGGATAATTAATATTCTGAGAGAACTCAATAGATGGTTTAATGGCAGGACTGAGAGAGGGCTTACCAAAGCACGGCTCATTAGGGCATCCCTTGAGTCGAACCCCTTTTTGTGTACACTCAATGAGGAAGTGACGTACAAGCTCATAGGACAGATCTCCTGAGACTGAAAGAGTGAAACAGAAAGAGCATAAAAAAGACTAAGATTTGTAGGCTGTATTGATCTGTGAATTAGTCAAAATAATTCTCCTGTATTTAAAGCATTATTGTGAGCTCAGATTACAGACTCTACTCTCATTTCAACACTCTTCGGTTCTCTTTCTTTCTGAAGGAATTCTCTTAGGGCCTTGTGCAGGGTTTAGTTTCACACTCACAAAAGGTCTTAAAGTAAGGCACATATCTGTGATTTTGTCAGTACAGGTGGACACAATGCTTGAAGGCTTAGCGAAAACAAAGGTTGGTAGGTGTGTGTACAGTGGTGTGAAAAAGTGTTTGCCCCCTTCTTGATTTCTTATTTTTTTGCATGTTTGTCACACTTAAATGTTTCAGATAATCAAACAAGTTTAAATATTAGTCAAAGATAACACAAGTAAACACAAAATGCAGTTTTTAAATGAAGGTTGTTATTATTAAGGGAAAACAAAATCCAAACCTACATGGCCCTGTGTGAAAAAGTGATTGCCCCCTAAACCTAATAACTGGTTGGGCCACCCTTAGCAGCAACAACTGCAATCAAGCGTTTGCGATAACTTGCAATGAGTCTTTTACAGCGCTGTGGAGGAATTTTGGCCCACTCATCTTTGCAGAATTGTTGTAATTCAGCCACATTGGAGGGTTTTCGAGCATGAACTGCCTTTTTAAGGTCATGCCACAGCATCTCAATAGGATTCAGGTCAGGACTTTGACTAGGCCACTCCAAAGTCTTCATTTTGTTTTTCTTCAGCCATTCAGAGGTGGACTTGCTGGTGTGTTTTGGATCATTGTCCTGCTGCAGAACCCAAGTTCGCTTCAGCTTGAGGTCACAAACAGATGGCCGGACATTCTCCTTTAGGATTTTTTGGTAGACAGCAGAATTCATGGTTCCATTTATCACAGCAAGTCTTCCAGGTCCTGAAGCAGCAAGACAGCCCCAGACCATCACACTACCACCACCATATTTTACTGTTGGTATGATGTTCTTTTTCTGAAATGCGGTGTTACTTTTATGCCAGATGTAATGGGACACACACCTTCCAAAAAGTTCAACTTTTGTCTCGTCAGTCCACAGAGTATTTTCCCAAAAGTCTTGGGGATCATCAAGATGTTTTCTGGCAAAAATGAGATGAACCTTAATGTTCTTTTTGCTCAGCAGTGGTTTTCGTCTTGGAACTCTGCCATGCAGGCCATTTTTGCCCAGTCTCTTTCTTATGGTGGAGTCATGAACACTGACCTTAACTGAGGCAAGTGAGGCCTGCAGTTCTTTGGATGTTGTTGTGGGGTCTTTTGTGACCTCTTGGATGAGTCGTCGCTGCGCTCTTGGGGTAATTTTGGTCGGCCGGCCACTCCTGGGAAGGTTCACCACTGTTCCATGTTTTCGCCATTTGTGGATAAGGGCTCTCACTGTGGTTCTCTGGAGTCCCAAAGCTTTAGAAATGGCTTTATAACCTTTTCCAGACTGATAGATCTCAGTTACTTTCTTTCTCATTTGTTCCTGAATTTCTTTGGATCTCGGCATGATGTCTAGCTTTTGAAGATCTTTTGGTCTACTTCACTTTGTCAGGCAGGTCCTATTTAAGTGATTTCTTGATTGAGAACAGGTGTGGCAGTAATCAGGCCTGGGTGTGGCTAGAGAAATTGAACTCAGGTGTGATAAACCACAGTTAAGTTATGTTTTAACAGGTGGGGCAAACACTTTTTCACACAGGGCCATGTAGGTTTGGATTTTGTTTTCCCTTAATAATAACAACCTTCATTTAAAAACTGCATTTTGTGTTTACTTGTGTTATCTTTGACTAATATTTAAACTTGTTTGATGATCTGAAACATTTAAGTGTGACAAACATGCAAAAAAATAAGAAATCAGGAAGGGGGCAAACACTTTTTCACACCACTGTATGTGTTTAAAGTCTGTGTCCCTCTAGCCAATTCGAAACAACTTGATTTTAGCCAAGGATGAGACTTGACGAGACCACAAGGGCTCTCCCCAACGACCGAACAATTTTTTTCAAAAACAACAGAAGTTCAGTTTTAGTTGGTGAGACCATTATTATCATTATGGCCTACAGCTGAAAAAATCAAAGGAGAGACACCAGCTGGTGAAGATGTGTCAAGGTGAAGATATCTGTGAAGTGCTTTTTAGATGGATGACACTTTAACGAGAAATTGTTGGACATTGCAGTACTTAATTTCCCTCATCTTTAATGACTGGAGTCCAATTATTAAATAAACATCATGTTTTATAGGTAATTTCATTAGTTATATTTGAGATGATGGCCCAGGCTGATACGTCCATGTCAAGGGGATGTGAAACCACTGGCAGAATCTTCTGAGGCACAATTGAATGGCCCTTCAACTGGATGAATTTGTCGTTTTATTGTTTTTATTTTTGGGGGGAAATGAAGAAAAATTCCAAACATGATTGAAGCATGGCTCCTGGACACACAAATTTTAAAGGCCCCCACCGTCCCTAGTGGCAGACCAACATTTTATGTAAACAACAAGTAAGTTGACTGCAAAGAGTACTCCGGGGCCCAAGTAATCAACTTGCGCTGTTTACTGCAAGGGGCCTCAGGGGTGGTAGTGGTTTGTTGGCTCTGTATGTGTTGAGGGGCCAATGGGCTCTAGTGTTCAGCTCGTGGTGTATTTGCTGAGGTCCAGTTGCTTTAGTGGCCAGCTCTCATTGTAAGCACCGAGCGCCCTGGTGTTCAGTGTCTTTTGGCTGTCATGCCATGCAGGTCCTTGGCAAAAAAAAAATTTTTTAATTAAAAGTTGCAATGACACCATTATTTCTCTCTCTCTCTCTCTATATATATATATATATATATATATATATATATATATATATATATATATATATATACACACACATTTGTGCTCAAAAGTTTGCATACCCTTGGAGAATTGGTCATATATGTACCATTTTTAAAGAAAACATGAGTGAGCAGGCAAAACACATTTCTTTTATTTCTTATGGGATTCATATTCAACAGTAGGTTATAACAGAATCATAAAACAAAACATGGCAACAAAGAAAAAAATTTAATTACCCAAAAGTCTGCATACCCTTTAGCATCAATGACATCGTGCAGTCTTTTGTAATAGTTGTCTATGAGGCCCCAAATTCTTGCAGGTGGTATAGCTGCCCATTCATCTTGGCAAAATGCCTCCAGATCATGCAAAGTCTTTGGTTGTCTTGCATGAATTGCATGTTTGAGATCTCCCCAGAGTGGCTCGATGATATTAAGGTCAAGAGACTGTGATGGCCACTC